>NC_054591.1:633253-658253 GCF_017654505.1 Polyodon spathula
CGGAAAGGTCGTTACAGCTCATGGGCTTCACCTGGTGGTGACAGTGGGCCTCTATCAGAGTTCCTGAGACACCACAGTTGGCACAGTTACTAGGCAAGCAGTGACTGTCGGAGGTTCTGATCAGCCCGGGCAAGGGTGACGTGTTAATGACAGTGAGCTTTGCGGCTTGGTCGGGGATCGCAGAGCCCGAGGAATGCACACAGACAGCGGGGATGCTACACAGATGCGCAGGGTTAAGGCTTTGGGAATGCTTGGAGACCATGGATTGACAGTGCAGGCTGTTGGGGGGACGCATGCAGTCTGTACAGGACTTGTATGGAGGTTTGACTTTGTGGATGTTTCTGGTGTTAGCACTGTCCTAAAATAGAGCAAAGACAAAAACACAAAAAAAAAGAAATGGATGGTCAGAGGGTCAAGAACAATTTGTAGAACAAACTTACACTATGTATGTAAAATACCACCTTAAAAGCAGACACTTTGGCAAGCAACTTGACAAAACATACTGTACCACTTAAATACTTTCTACTTGAAATTTAACTTAGAAGAAATGAAACCTTGAATATTGAGGAGCACATGACAGCTTTGCCTGGTTTTACCAAGGAACCTTAAACTTTGCCCACGGTTGACATCTGCTGGAAGGTCAAGGATCGAACACCATCACCAACTTTATCAGTACTTGCATCATCTTGTACTTACACTTAACCGCTCCACTACTGCTCTTAATTATAACTATTTTCTGTATCTTGTACTTGTTTTATTCTTAAAAGGTAACCATATTCATGTTTTTTGTAATTGCTCTTATCAGTAATGTGATACAAAATACCATCGTACGAAGTAACAACTGTAAGTCACCCTGGACAAGGGCACCTGCTAATTAATTAATAAATAAATAAATAAATAAATAATGCACGTTGCATAAAAATAAAGCACCGTGCCACCCGAGACTCAAGTCTGGTATTTCAAATGCCCACAGCGCTTAAACTGTGCTCTTTGTCGATTTACTCACGTCAAACCCAGGTGGGCAGCTTCTTTTTCCGCTGCTGCTGTTGAGGTGGTTGTTGTTGTTGGCATTCTCGTTGTTGAGCCTGTTGCAGCCGACGAGGGGGGAGCAGCTCGGAGCCAGCTCAGCATCTTCCTTTTCTCTCTCCGCAGCCTCTCCCCCTCCCCCCGTCAACGAAACAATCTCAGCTTCCTCCTCCTCCTCGTCCTCCTCCTCCACTGTGCTGAACTCCAGTCTCTTCCGGACGTCGGTCTCCAGAGTCTGTGCTGCCGTCCCCTCCCCGGGCGCAGCGAAGTGGGGCAGTGGGAACTCTCTGGTTTCGAAGCCCTCGTCGTCCAGCAGGGCGTCTCTCTCTACGTCTTCGATCTTGATGTAAACGCCCTCCATGTGAAGCAGGGAGGGTGCCCTTACGGGGGTTGAGGGTTCGCTGTCCAGTGCGGAGTCAGAGAGCCGTCTGAAGTAGTAGTTGTAGTTGGGGGGCTCAGCAGGGTCCACCTCCTCCCCTATGGTCCTGCTGGGGGAGGGTCCCGCCTCGTCCCCACCCATCACATCCTCCGGCGGCCTCACACTGAAGTCAGGGGTCAGGTCTCCTGGGCCATCAGAGCCACAGCACTGAGCAGAGGCTTGCTGGCCATCAGGTAGATCGCAGTCCGAGTCGGGGCGCCACAGCTTGTTGTGCCGCTGTTTGCTGTAGGGATTAGAAGATAAAAGTATATCAGATACATGCACTGTCACACAAACAGAAAAAATAGAAAGAATGATATACATACATATATATATATACACACACACACACACACACACACACACACACACACACACACAAACACAATGACACACACATTACTTCTGGATGTATAGTAATTGTTTCCTCAGAAGGAAATGGCAGCGGTTTCTGCTGCGAGGCACAGTGACCCACCTGGCATCCAAGATGCCTTCGTACTCTGCCAGCTGCCTCATGAAGCCTGCGTTGGGTCTCGTGATGCTCCTCTTCTGTTTGACGTAGTTATAGGCTTTCTCCAGGGACCAGCCGTACTCCTTCATCGCATAAGCTATGACTGTTGATGCCGACCGGCTGACACCCATCTTACAGTGTACCAGACACTTGGAGTGGTTTTTCCTAGTGGAAGATGGGAGGGGAAGGCATTCAGCTGTCAGTTTGTTTATCAATCTAAAAAGCTAGTCATCAAGAGCATGCTGCAGTCAATATCACACTGTAAAAAGACTACAGGACAGGATGAGTGAATACACCTAATGTAACCAGCTCCCCCTGCTGGTAGACATAAGTGTGGCATAACTGGAGCTGTAACCCTTTAACCCTGCAGTCCTTAAATTCTTTAATGAACAACTGCACAGTCTAACAAAGTGTCTCATCTCGAGCCATATTTTTTTTTATCCCTTTGTAAGCTTGATTTATGTGTCCCTGTCAAATCTCTGGTACTGTACACCTAATTAACCTGAATAACTGGCACTGGAGCAGCAGTTTATTATCTCTTTAATGTGCTTTTAAATCAAGCCATTAAAGCTCGCCTGCCTTACAGTTGGCCAATGAATCATGAAAACTCAAGGGTCACCGTTTTCAGAACCTGTTCAATTCGTGCCATGATCTCTAGCATGATTGAGTTTGGACACTCGTTTTCTCTGAGCAGCTCCACGGTACAGTATGGTTTAAAGCTACATTCGCTCTCTATGCTATGGGGCAGACTGGCTAACTGGTTTCTGCACCCCAAGACGACCTGCATCTCAGAAAGCAGGACTTTATCGTGCCACCTACTTGGCTTTCACTATGAAGTTGTAGGTGTCGTTCCAATGGGACAGCAGGTCTGTGGCTTCCTCATCGTATACCCGGATGTTGTGATATGCAAACAAGCCGGGAAAAAAGTTATCGATTTCCCTGGTTATGTTTAAGATGTACCCCACACTGTAATGAAATAATAATGAAGAAAAATAATTGGAAACGGTAATCAGAACTGTAGTTCACATAACGTAATTACTTGTTCATTTTAATTTATTAAGAGCACAAACAAAAATACTGCCACCAGCCTCTTCGCATCTAGAAATGTTCCAATGTTTTTACATGTACTAATAGTGACTACTAAGCATGCACTGTACAACTGAATATATTTAATACATTAGTTATAGAAGCAATTCAATGCAGGTGTATGTACTGTGGTGCGCTTGTGTTATCTGTAGTAGAAAAGTGAAACAGCACTCACCCTGAGCTCTGGAGCTCCTCCAGGTTGGAGGCGTTCCATTCTGAGCCCTGCAACAGAACAGCAGAGCAGGTGAGGCAGTGTTTCTGTGATCAGCCTGCACTGCAGCTCAGACTCTACAGCCCCTCTCCAGAGCTCTCACCCGGGCACAGCCACCTCCAAAACCAGCAAACATGATAGCCCTTGTACTCTAGAGTGGCTTTTCCTTCCTCCATCTCAAGGCAAGTTTCCATGGAGAAAGGGTTACTATAGTGACATGCCACTAACCTCACTGCTAGGAAACAATTTACCTGGAGCTTCTTTTAAAAATCTAAAATCAAGGACCACTTGGACAGAACAACCTGGTCATTGCCAAGGACCATTTTAAAATACACCCTCCCTCTTGTGATTGCAAATTATATAAAAATATATACCAGTGCAAGGTGCAGGATTAACAGGTGTGGTGTTCAGTATATTCCTGGGGTAGAACGTACCAGATAGAGGTGGTCAAAGATCAGAGAAGCCTTGTCCATCTGACCCAGGATCAGCAGCATCTCGTTGTCGATAAACTCTTTATACTCCTTCAGGTTACAGTTCATGTGCTGCTCCAGCTCGGTCCGGATCTGGGAGGGACACAGAGGAACACTGAGAAGAGAAGCGATCTTATACAGTGGATATGGCAAGCATAGGACTACAGAAGGAAATGCTCTACGATAATGCATTTCAGAGAGCGGTATTTGCAATCCTTTAAATAAAGTCATACTGTAATAAAAATCGTATTCCAGGTGTAAAATTCTGGTGACCGCCCTGGCAGCTTGCAGTTACTCCCGTCCCCCTTACTACTGCAGCTGTTGCTTTTAGAGCAAAAGGCTTTGCAGAGCCCAAGGGCAGGTGAAAGGGGACACAACAGGTCCGCTGTCTCCACTCTCTCCGCTTACCTCCTTGGAGGTTATATTCTCCAGATCTTTGTACATCATTATGCTCCTGAGTTTGGTTTTGACAAGACGCTCCGTTCTCTCTCTCTCTGTAGGTCTGATGAGAGAAAACAACGATTGGTGCAAGCTAGCCCGTGCCCAGATTCTTCAGCAGACAAACATTAAATGTGCAAAGCAACAGGAGAGAGAGTCTCTGTGGTAAGCGTTAAAGGCAGCAGCACTGCAGCACTTACTTATCCACAAACAAGGCCGGGGATTCTGGCCGCGTGGTCTCCAGGTCCCGCATGGTGTTCCACTCGTTGATGCAGCTCTGATCGGAGGAAATGCAGCTCTCATAGAACCCGGTCCAGGTCAGGGACATCCCGCCTGGGAAGTAGTTGTACCGGCGGGACACCTCGCTGACTTTGTGCAGGATCTGCAGGGCCGACCTGCCGCGATGGAATTCGAGACACAGGCTTAGTTAGTTAGTTAGTTAGTTAGGATTTTAAAACTTTCTTAGACAACCTTAATATACATGATCTGACCTGGTCCAACTCTTCATAGCTCCAAGATCAGGATCCAAGCAAATGGAAAGTGAGTTTACATACAGAAATGCCCATGGATAAACTAGCTTGTCACGGATAGGGTGACTTATGCATGACAATATTTTTAGAACAAGCTCAACAGCTATAATACATTTTGAATTTGTATCTATTGTTTGCAAATGTAACATAAAAAATTGATCTGCAAAAATCACGTCTGTAAACTACGTCCTGGTTTTTATATGGCAAGTAAACAATTTGCTATTGATCGGCATACTGCACCTACAGTATCGGCACATACCACTGCAGACCTCTAGATGGCGCAGGGGCTCAGCAGCAATTCTGATCTTCCTGAGTCAACGCAGGCTGCCGGAGCAAACGTGCTCAGAACTCAGTAACGGAAAGACTGGACAATTTCTATGTTTGGTAAATGTTTATGCCACATTATACCCAATTATCAATGAATGAATGGTCAAATGCGATTACAGTGCATGGCACTGAAGTGCTACCTACCACATGGCTTGAACTGACACTGGTTTAAAGATGCGTGTCTTTCCCGCTGTGGACACACTGAAACCTCTGTCAAAGAAAGCACAGGACAGTTGTTTGATGTCTCATTGTGTTTTGGTGTGGAGAAAATCATCTAGACCTTAAAAGCAGCCCATCAATGTTACAGGCAGCGACAGCGCAACCCAATTTCCCAATGCCCCCCCCACCATACAGAAGACACTTCTTACCCGTCACCATCCAGGTGGATCTTGGTGTCACTCCACAGCGGCAGCACCATTCCGATTGAGCAGTTTTTACTGCAAAAAAAAAAAAACAGCAACAAAACAAAATGTGTGATTAAAACAGGAAAACGCATCAGCAAGTGTAACATCTTTATACGCATTTTTGCAAAAAAAACAAAACAAAAAACACAACTTAATTTGATAGAAGAAACGTGAGCGACAAGTATTCAGCTTTCATTGATATGGTGAACCTGCCCCGTTACACTTCATGGGAGTCAGTTCTAAAAAACATGCACGTGTGTGTGTGTGAGTGTGTGTGTGTGTGTGTGTGTGTGTGTGTGTGTGTGTGTGTATGTGTGTCAGTCTATCCGAGAGACTGCATTCATGGGTACCTCTCCTTGTTGGTGAAGTCCATGCCCAGCAGGATGTTCTCCTCTGTGTCCTGGCGACCATTGCTGTAAACGACCACCATGTACCTGACCCGGTCTGACCACGCACTCTCCAAGCGCACAGCCTGCACAGAGGGAAGGACATGAACATCTTCACTCAAACAAACAAGCAGTAGCTCTTCATTTAGTGCAGGTCTGACCCGTTTCTTCCCAGACACCACATTGGCTTTCCCTGGCATATCCCTGGCATGGAACACAGCAGGAGCGCTCCTACTACATGTACTGTGTCCTACAATTACATACACACAGCTAGAGAAGGGTTTATCCAGTTGGGATGGTAAGACCTACTGTTTGTCAAGGTGCAGTTTAGATAATGATCTTCCCAATGATGTGCCCCCATTCTGTGGAATAAAACCTTTTTTTCTTACCAGTTTAATTCTGTCTTCTGATCGGAGAAGGTTGATCATCACCTGAAGGTGCCGAGGTAAATCACCTTGAAGAAAAGAAATAAAATAATCTGCATTACTACAAATGGAAAAATCGGGACCATGAAAGCTGTATGTTGTTGAAGCTCAAAACCACTTAATTGCCATGCAAAGAATATGGCCTTCCCTTTCATTCCAGGTCATAGTAAACAGTGATGTGAGATCGCAACAGTGTGGTCACAATAGGCTGTGTCCTTTGGTCTCTATTTCCAGGACCCAACATAAATATACACTAGCAAGGGTGTTTTGCGATACTTGCTTGAGGGGAGTGCGTTCAATAAGGAAAACGCTGGTGTTCAAATACTGTCCCAACAGGACTGGGAGTGTGTGTGTAAAGTTAAAAATGGAAGAGAAAAAACTAAAAAACGGAAAAAACACTTCACCCAAGGCCAAATAAGCCTGGCACTCGAGTAGAGAGAGAAACCCCCTCTGGTGCTCCACAAGTCTGTCCTCTTCAGGGGTTAAAGAGAGCCTCTTATCCCACAAGAAGCAAAGTGCTGCCAGACGAAGGTGGAGGGGACGGTCTGGGCAGGCCAACAGAAAGTCTTTGTGCTGCAAAGTGTTTACCAAGCAGCAGCTGGACAGTGCCACAGTGTCCCTCTCCTACTGAACAACTGCCTGTGCCCTCCCATTCAACCAGCCTGCTTTCTCTCGCGGACAAAAGCCTTCCAACAGCTTTTCATTGCCCAGCAGGGAACTACGGCCAGAATCCTGCCTTGCTGCCATCCACAAGTTCACAGGGTCAAGTGTTAATGCAGGACTGTGTTCTGTCCCAACAGCATTTCAACACTTCCTTCCCCTGAATGTTTCATCGGTCTGTCTCCATCAAGCAAGCCATCGTGAAACCAGCTAACCAGCTATCTTCCAGTAATGGTTACATCTATTTATGCATCTATTAAAACTATGGATTGTATTTAGAAAGCAATAGCACACCACCAAATGCAACTTTTTTCTTATTCTCTATGGGACTCTATTAGTACTTCCAAGGCTTTTCTGGTTTATTTATATAAATCTATATCTATATAGTTTACTACACAGAGGTACGCAGCTGCAATGCAGCTTGATCAGTGGAGTATGTATGTACCTAAAGTACATCTACACTACCAACAGAGCAACATTAAAGGAGTTATGTATCACTCACTCACAAGTGAGCCACTAGTTCATGTTCACGCAGGTTAGATTAGAACTGGTGCGCTAGCTCTTCAGTTCTGAGTTCAGGTTGCAAAGCTCCCTCAGGGTTCACACACCCTGCGGCAGTCTTTAAATATGCATTTAAATGAGACCAGGTCATTATAGGCCTGTGCTAATCTATTAAACACATGCCATGATGACAATTCATAAATCAGAAAAATAAAGTTTCTTAAAAATGAGTCAATAAAACATTGCACAATAGCTGTACGATCTAGCACTACTACAACTTTGTGACTGATTTCTAACTTGTCTTGACAGATCCATTTGCTATTTATTTATCTTTGATTTTCCATAAAAGACACGGAATTGAGGAGAGCCGAAGTAGACACGGCAAACATTCCAGCAGATTTCAGACTTTTTCCACTGTTCATCAATACAAGCTTACCTTGGGGATGGCTAGGGCGACTGGCTGATTTAGCCTGTAAACTGGAACAGAATACCACAGAAAGTCTTTCCAGCAAACTCAAAAGGGTTTGGGCAACCGTTACATTCATTTTACCAACACTGAGCAGATGGCAGCAAAGTCATTAGCCCTTTCAGTCCTGACTTATATTTGTCGAAAGTTATATAACCCAAAAAGTAACTCCTTTATTGAGTATACATGAGAACAGGGCAGAAACATATATTTTGGTAAAGTCCCATCAGTACTTTAAGAACTCTAAACCCCCATATTGAAACATGACTTCAGGAATCTTTGGCCTCAAATACAGCTGACACAATATTGTTACAATCTACGGTCAACGTTTGAAACGGTTAATCTCGGAAAAGTAGCTGAGAAGCCGCCTCCCACCAGACCACTTTGCATTGTGGCTCGCAGTCAGTCTCTGTCCGGAGAAGTGAGTGTCAGCTTATCTCTCGTGGGCTGTCAATTTGACAAACTGCCTCAACACATTAGGACAGCATTATTGTGGAGGGCAGTGTAAGGGAGGGGAGCAGTGTGCTGCTGGCCCTATTCTGCATGCTCCAGCATTCGCTGCTAATAACTATCTCATCCGTCTATATCAACAGACACAGAATCAGTTCATATCCACACACTGATCTTTCTATCCCGATGTCTTCATCATTAATTGAACAGCAGGTAGGTTGCCACACACTGCTTCAAATCAGTGCGCTCATGACTTCAAATCTGCATTTTTATACTTGTTTTTTTAAATAACTTTTTTTCCCCATAGAACAAAGAATAAATAAAGTGTTTCCACAATTATCTTTAGGCCTCAGTTACGATGACACTGCCTTTAAAAGGTTTCATTCATTATATCCTGTGCACCTGTGTCTGTTGAAGAGATTATGTAGTTATTGCATGTACGCTGCTGCTGGGGAATACTTTCCAGGATATTGCACATTTTTCCTTGACCATTCATCCGTCCCCTCTTCCTGACATGGCAGAACTCTCTTAAAGAAACAGTAATGCTTCAAAAGAAAATTAAATGATTTGTTACATTTAACGTTACAGATGTTGATTCCTTTGATCCTAATGAACGCAGATTCTTCAATTATCAAGCACCCATTACGTATCACTGCTTCTGTGCTTAGATTTTGCACTGTGTGTGTGTGTGTGTGTGTGTGTGAGTCTGCATGCATTTGCAACAGTGAAAGGCCAGTAGGGTGGGCTCCTTACTTGCTACTTTGTAGATTAGCTCGTTTGTTAAAATCAACCCATGGCATGCTAGAGCATGAAACAGATTCCAAGATAATCCATGATAAAAAAGCAGTGCTTTACAATCAGTTTTACTTTTACAGATCTGCCTTGTGATCTTCCTATCTGCTCGCATGAACTCCAGCACCATTGCATCGGAAACCGAAGATTTTAAGGTTGAATCTAATGACGTGCGCATATATTCCAATACATCTTTGAGATAAAAAACATTGAACAAAAATATATTTCTGTAACCTCCTTTGAGAGCCATTCTGTACATCTGGCACTCATAAAAACTTAAGTGGGCAAAAAAATAAGCTTTCAAACAGGTTCCCTTTTGGATGTGTGGGTTTACCATGCTGCTGTGTGTTTGGGGTCCCTCTGTCCCCCTCTTGTCCCTTACCTGCATGTTTGTGATGGGGGTGCACCTTCTGGCTCAGTGGACTGCTCCCCTGCTGAAGAAAGAGGGCTGCTCCCTTCACCATGAAGAAGCTCTCGCTGAGGCTGCAAAACAACAGTGACAAAAACAAACAACGCTTTAAAAACACTCTCATTAAGAGGTACTGTACTCTGGCAATACAGCCGAGATGAATCAGTGCTGAGATTTACACTGGCCCTCTGCTGTCGTGAATGAGGACAATGACTGTGACAAAGAAATCATGGCAATCTTTACTGAAAGGCACATGGAGAGAAGTCTTGCAGTCCTCCCAAGTCAGCCTTCTACATCTCTATAGTGGAGAAGTATAGAGGTTTATTAAACAGAATCACCTGGGACACCACTGACAGAATACTTCAAACAGAGACTTAGGATCCTAAATTCAATAGAGTTGTAAAGCAGAGCTGGGGATCTCCAGCAAAGTCTTCACAGATGACAGCAAATTAAATAGAGATTCAGCAGTAATCTTCAGGGGGATACAAAAATCATAACCTTATGCAATCTGGGAATGCACCTGGTAAAGCGTTCTAGGCAGGCTTGGTGATCACATCGTGGCAAAGAACATTTTGTAAGAGTGCCTATTATTAGCAGCGCTGCTCAATGTGCAGAACTTCCTTCACTAAGTTTTAATGGATCTCCAAACACAGAAAGAAAACCTCACCCCTGCCCACACAAGCTTTGTCTTGTTTAAGAGCTGGCTGTCATGAACGCCACAGTGTAGAGACACTGGCAGTGGAGGGCGGCGGCTTGCAAAGTGTCTTTGTTTGGTCTTTGACTGATCTGCTTTCTAACCATTTGTCCAGTTTGAAGGAACCCTGTTCATCAATGGCTCGTTTAAAAGGAATTGGCAGAATCGCTGTTCGATCAGAAACACACGCACAAAACAGAATATGATGATATTTACAAAGTCTACCAGAAGCCAGTATAGTAGTACAGTATTTCATGTTAGATTTCAAAATGACACATTTTTCAATTGTCAGGTTTTCTTTAAGTATATGGAAAACTACAAAGTATGTAATTCAATATGTTAACGTAACATTATTCAGCAGGTTTCATTTGAAATTATGGGGATGCAGAGCTTTTGGCCATAGCTGTACATACATATTAATGCAAGCTCTGTGTCCTCTGTATTGGCTTGAAACAAGAACTGAAGACAGGCAACTCCACAGGCAGCAGCACTTAACAAGAACAAGACCGCTCAGGAGAATCTTAACAGCCAGCCAGCATTTCCCACAGACTCTAAATCAGCAGTGTCTATTTATATCTGTACCGAGCTGCAGCATCAAGAACAACACTGAATTAGTTTCAAAGAAGCATTTTATATAACCTAATTACTTATCCTCTGGGAACAAAAAAATGGTTATAAATTGGAGTCTATGTTAATGACAAAACAGTAAGGAAAAATATTGAAAAACAAAAATACTAAAAAAAAAAAAAAAAGTGAAAACATATGTTCCAGCCTTATACAGTTCATAAGGGTGGAAATGCTTCAATGAAAAATAAGTGGAATAATTCCTTCCAGCGTCAAAGGAAGTTAAATGATCAAACATTTTAAACACATACAATGTGAGTGAGGCATGTACCGCTATTTTCTGGAAATCAGAGACGCAGTTAGTTTTGCATCGCTTGGCTATTCTCTGTGCTGGTTCGGTCGGAGCTACCGCAACAGGGACTTACATTCGGCAGATCTCATTCTGGGTCAAGACAGCATTCTCCACGAAACAGGGCAGCATCTTCAGCACAGCGTCTTGCGAGGACTCCACCACCAGATGCATCCTGCTGGCTCACTCACGCTCTTCCGTCCCAGTTTAATCAGGGCCAGCCGGACACCAAGGCTGAGGTTTGAAAAGTGATCCTAAACAAGTCAGCCGTAGCTAGTGTCGCCTCATCCTGCCCTCTAGAGTGTCTGCCGTGTGAATCCTCTCTTTCAGAGACAGTGTGTGTGAGTGAGAGAGAGAGGGATCCAGCCTATAGTGGTAACAACTTGCTGGGTCTCCTTTAAAAGATCCCCTGAAACAGGTGATTGGGCTTTTCAGCTGTAAAGTTGAAGTACAGCTTTCTAACGAGACTTGCTCCAGAAAGAGTTACGATAGTGCAGTTTCGAAGTATTTACCCTTGGTACGTTTTAAAAAGCAGGTTCACCAGCCTTTCAACAGAAGCACTGCCACATCGCCCAGGAGTTTTACTGGCACCTCCAGAGGACACTCTCATCAGTCCGATATTCTCTTTCGGCTAGTTATGAAACAAAAGAACAAAACTCTTCTTACGCTTGATCTTTAAATCACTGCTGAGCTCTCTTTCTCTGTCTCTTTCTTTCTCTCACTTACTCTAAAGCAGTTCAAGTATCTCCATCCTGCAGCTAACAGATTTTTAAGCCACAACACCCACTTATCACCAATGTGAAACAAGCATGTTCAGTTTCAACTAACCTCCAGCGCTGCTCAGTTCAAAACGAAATTCCTCAAACCCTGTGTTTCACGATCTCTATGGTATTTCAGACAGCATGTCATTACAGATGCAATCTGAGTAAATCACCCACATGCAACACACAGGCAGTGCGACTGCAGGCTAGGCAATGTGGCGGCTTGATCCAGCTCTCCTGGTATTGCTTTAATCGTATTGCCCTCTCAATGGCTCTGACTGCAGCTCAGTAAAGGATATCACCTTATCTTTCCTCTTGAGACCAGATGACGCTGTCCTCGAATATCATCAATGTTTACAATACCTTTCCATGTTGGGAAGGGGAATGGGATAAAAAATTTAAAAAAAAACAACCAAAAAACCCCTCTAAAATACAAATGAAGAGGAGCAGCGCTGAGAAGGTTCCTTTCCGCGTAACTGCCGGTACTCTGCTCTGTAGCACACTCAGCATGCCTCTCTCTCTAAGGAAATGCAGAGGCAAGGAAGTGAGAGCACACAGTACGCTGTATCCAATGGGGCAAGGGCTGAAGGCACATGTAGACACGCATCCCACACTAGTAGGGATGATCTAGGGGGGTTCTCTACTACCACATCCCAACAAGCAGGGCCGATCAAAGGAGCTCTCCATCTGGGAAAAGTCTAACAGGGCCCCTCCAAGGGGGCTTTCTACCACTGCATTCCAAACCAGTAGCAGGGTCACTCAAGGGGGTCTTTGTATCACTGCTTTCTAGGCTCAGGTTAGACAAACCAGTTAGTTCACAAGATCTAATGGTTAAGAGCAAAGGCATTGCTAAATGATGCATGATTAGTGTCCATCCTGGGTAAACTGTTCATTAGACCAAACTGATCCCCTTGGTCCCAACTGCTTGATAAATCAGACCCCAGGACAGCTTCTGGCCAACAGTTTCATTTCAATAAATAGCCCTTAATATTTACTGGCATAAAATGAAAGTGACTAGTTGTGCAATTGAAACAGTTGTGTTGTGCATTTGATGTTAATATACAGTATCACAGGGTTAAGTGTTTTGTTATGTTAACACTGTTGCCTGCCTCCAGGAAATAACATCTTAATGCACTCTCTTGTGATGTATTAATAAACTCCAAACTGTCATCCTGAATATGCAATTGAATAAAATCAACAGGCTTGCAGACAAGTAATTAAAAAAACCCTCTCCCCGAGTCTAGTCCAGTAAGGATTGGCCCGCTGTCTCAAGGAGGCAGGCAGGCAGGCTGGGAGGTTTCAAGAGAACAAAGTATTGAAAAGAACAGCTGATTCCTTGTGACTGCTGGCACAAAAATAAGGACTGAATCACACACATACAAGGCAGTCATTTTCTCAGCTTTTACGTTAGCAATGACATCAAATTATTAGGGAGACAAACAGGTTCATCTAAACTGACACCTAACACACTGACATGCAAAACGGTTTTAAATTTTCTAACATGCCTCATTCAAGTTGTTACTGAAGTCTGAGAGCCATTAACATTATGACGATTATTGTGTATGACCACTTACAGATCAGACAATATAACCAGAACTGAATTAACTTAGTCTCCTGGCTGAAATCGGACCAGGTCATCAAAAATAAAGACCAGCATCCTATACAAAGCTTTTCCCACTTTACCCTCTGCACCCCCCCCCCCCCCAGTCCAAAATTATACAGCAGTTTCCCGAACACTTCCTTCCCCAGATCGGTGTCAGATTCAGGTTACTGTTCCGGAACTGCCGACGAGAAGGGATGACAGATCTACGGGCTGGCGTCGACCGACATTAAAAATAACGACATCATGTTCAGCCCAGGGCACTTCAGAGCCGACACCGTACAGGACCTTGTTGCACATCCCTATTCTACTTCACTGATGGGTCTGCCTTAGATTTATAGGGTGTCTGGGACGGCTGTGTCAAGATTCACAACTGTTTAGATCATTCAAGTTCACCCCTGTGCCTGCAACGGGCTGAGGAAGGATGTCCAGCTAGGTCACCTCCCTCGATGGCTGAACTGGAATTCTAACAGAGGATTTGCTGTCTCCCAGTCCTAAACGCCAGTCACATGGTTAGTACATACTGACCCTCACTGCCGCACAGCTCTGTTGCATGCCAGAAAAGCCAACTAAATCTTCTGAAGATAATTTTTTTTCATTATTTATCCATGATGACAAAAGCACACATTCACAATGCTATGAAAGATTAATTCTTAATAGAAAGATGAAAATGAAAACAATCCAGTCCACTATACTTGATCCAATGATTGAAACATGTATTAAATGACTGCACCCTAATCTGTTTGTTCATCCGCAGCACTGGCAAAGCACCTGTAACCAATCTGACAGCACTGCACACTGAAACCAGCCATGTGAGTCAATATGAAGCTCTGGGACTAACACAAACCACATGTACTCCTATCAATCTGCCGGATGCCTTGTGCACGCCTGTGACGTGACAGCATGATCAGCCATGTACTGTAGCAGGCATGCCAGAACAAACACGCTGAGCTTTCCCAATGCATTTCCTTCCTTTTCGCCTGTACTGCCACTGAGGGTATTTGAGGGTCACTGATGACAGAGATGGATAGTGCAGCTTTCTAAGACCAGTGAGCAGAACTTACTATATGGATCACAGTACACTGTGGGGATAGGACAGTCGGAGATCACCACTCCTCAGTCCATTTAGGCACGTCAGTACTGGAGAAACGAACCACACTCTTTACATGCAGAAATGCTTTCTAAAAACTTCTAAATTCTATGTGCCTTTAAGAGAAAGAGATGGCAAGGCTGTTTGTTCCTGTTGTATTTGGTTAATTTCATCAGATTATTAATTGCAGCGTTGATGTTGCGTCAACTATAAATCAGAGACAAAAAAAAAAAAAAAAAAAAAAAAAAAAACTCCCAACAAAGCATATTTACAATCAGGGCTTCTGATTTTAGGGTTTATCTGATAAAGTCTGATTTGTAAACATGATTACAGTGAAAAACGGGATTGAAATGTATACTGACAAATCCTTTCATTAGTCATCATAAATCAGGTATATTTTTTCAATCAACGATCAGGCATGTTGATGTTTTATTTGTTAGGATTTTCTCCATGTGTCGTGCCGAAACAAAGCCAGATTAAATTGAAAGTAATCAGAACCCCTCTTTAAAATACAAACCTCTGCAGCAGCACTGAATTGAAACTGTCCATAAGGCTGTGGATCTAGTAGAGATCTGGGTCAAAGTTTAAACATTTCAAAAATGGAGCGTGCAAATCGACGACAGCGGCTCTGTGGCTCAGACTGTTTAAAGGTTCAAATCGGCAATAAATAAATCTCCGGACATAGAAAACATCCTGCACAGTGCTCTACTGCGGGGCGCGCGCACAGCCGCCGCTATTTATATGTGCTTCCCAGCCAGGCTCGCCCCCTCCTGTAGTGGGTCGAAAGGCCGCGGGCTCCCTGTCTCTTCCCTATTGTGCTCAGCACGCTAAGGCAGGAAGCAGCTCTGCTTGCCAGGGTGTGATTCAGCATCCTGTTTTCAGCAAGAACAAAAGTCAGCAACTTCTACAAGAAAATAAAAGACACAGAGACTTAAAAAAAAAAAAAAAACAGATGAAATACTCCCTTCACGTGACCTCAATCCAGAGACAATGAACAATGGAGGCGGCTTCAATGACTACCCCTGCCCGACCGTTTACTTCAAACAGTCTTCCTAAATCATTGAAAAATCTTTTGGTACAAAAAGAAAAAAAGTCAAACAAAAGTGAACACTGTGGCTAAAACCCCCTTAAAAGAGCGCAAATGCACCCTACTGACCTCAGCGAGCTTCAGAGCTTCAGATCTTGCCAAGGCAGTAACAAAGATTCACTGTCCGTATTCAAAACGCAGTGTGAATTTAAACAAATAAAAACACGTCTACTTTACTCACTAATGTGGTCCTCAGAATGTTGTTGTTTAAAGTCAGGAATTATTCTAATTCTTCGGGATTACACGGCCATTTGCAATATTTGGTTGACCGCAGTAATAACAGGTGGCACCAGGTGTTATGCAAAAATTCTTTATGCAAGGGAAAAAGAAAATAGAAAAAGACAAATTGGTGTCCTGAGGCAGCTTATTTCAAACAGCTAAACAAACCAAAACAAACAAAAAATAAATAAATCACAGGAATGCATCTCTTCCACTCAAACCGCCAGATAAAAGGTCCTATCTGATTAACTTTATCAAAAAGAGGAGAAAGATAAGAAGAGAGATAATAAACCTTCAAGATGAAAAATTTGGTTGCCACCAATCGTCACGTAGAATCAAAACAGGTACATGTGCTTCCTTCCTGTGTGCAGACAGGAGACCTGGAGCACCATCACTCCATCTCTCAGAATCTCAAAGAACAGCCATTGCCTGGGATACCATCCACAATGACGTGATGTCACAGTCACCCGTGTACCTTCGCAACTGTTGTTACAAACAAGTGTTGACATTGGAAACACCAATCTGGAGTTAGTATCATACCAAGAAACTTCTGCAGTTCTATTAAAAAAAACAACAAAGTCTGGAGATTTAACCTAGCTTCCACAGGCACTGTGAATCAAGGACACAGAACACATCTCCCAGGACAGGGAATCCAGTTTAAGATTTTTATTTTTATCTCCTGGATCGAGGTTGCACAACCGCTATATAGCTAGCTCCTTTACTTTTTAAACTGAGCACTCAATCTGGGTTGCTTTTTCTGTACCTGCATTTTCAAAGTTTTATTAGAAGTGGTGCTCTGTACAAGATCAATTCTGACCAACATCCCCACCCCTTCCCCACAGCTCCCACTTACCAAAGAAACAAGTAACCAAGAAAGGAAGGAGAACCATTCAAAACATCACAGAAGAAAGACCCGTGCAAACTAGAGTAAATGCCATCAAAACCTAGTTTTGGCAGATTTTGTTTAACAGGTCTGGCACCTGTTAATAGCCTTTTCAATTCATGCACAACGTCTGTCTTTATCTTGTAACATGTAATCACTTTGAGGGTGGGTAACCACTGTGGTATTAAATAAATAAACCCCAAAACAGCTACCGTGTTAATTACAGACAGGAAACGACAAAGCCATGTGTTTGAAATTCCTGAGCAGCAGAAGAGAGACACCGAAACTTACCTCTGGTTTAACCTGCGCTCATCGTCACTCCCAAAATCCTGCAAGAAAAACAAATGCAATCAAGTTATTATTTAATATATAAATAATATTATTATTATTATTATTATTATTATTATTATTATTATTATTATTATATTCATTCAGAAGTAGCTTGAAAACAAAAGTATAATTCATACCATATTATAGTCATATTATTTCCTTTGCTTGAATCATTTATAAATTCTGTCAGAAGCGAATACTAACAAGAGCACTTCTGCAACTGAAAAACAGGGTTAGCAGTGCTAACAGACATTTAGGAAACTTCCTGCAGAATTGTGCAGTGGCTTTGTCATGAATATTACTTGCTACGAGAGCCTAGAGGAGATCATGTATGACCTATATAAGGCTATAGACAAGTCCAGCCATCAGAGGTCAAAGGGTATCGCATCGACCCACGTCACTGTATTTTCAAATCAGGTGTTTAATACTGACTACAGACAGAGCCGTTGTCTTTAGCTTGTCTTGCAACAACAAAACTGTGTTTGTATTCACCTCCCTCCCCTGCCTTTCAATTTACCGAGGGGTGTGTTCAAATCTTGAAGGAATTCAGGAATCACAGTACAATGTAAAGTTACTTATTGTGTTGGGGCTTATGCAAGCTAGGTAATTGAATTATCTGGGGTAATGTCGTTTTATCCACAGATTATAAGAGTAAATGGGGGTTTCAGCTCAGCTTCTGAAACTGGAAACCAGAGAGTATTCTCCTAGCTGCAGGCACTCAATCGCACTAGGAGAGCTCAGCACACTGCAATTATAATGATCCTCTGGTATGAGAGAAATCCTACCGGCTCGGATGTTAGAGACATTCGTTTGCCACACAGGTTTGCGTTTCAAGAACACTAAATAAATATGCATCCCCAGCAAAAGAAGGTGGGATGGGAGCACTGTCAGAGGCTCTGAACTTTCAGTAGAGGTTCCTAAGGTCCACTGCATCCACTTTGCACAATGGATAAATCACAATGGAAGCAGAAGATGGTCGAAAAAGACAATTTTGGAGTACCTTTAATGGTACAGGCAATGATTAGGCAGATTGACAGCAGGATATACGGTCAGGCTGAGATCCTTCCTCCCAGTGCAAAACCTTTTATTGTTGCTTTTGTATTAACTTAGAGCTTTTGAATGACAACATGCACAAAAAGATCAGGCAGTGAACCGGTACCTGAAGGGTGAAGAGCACGGGACAGGCAGTCCCGCTCATGTTTCAAAGACAGATACAGATAGAGACCTCACTCAAACCCCAGTAAGAATGGACAAACCAAGTATATTGGATGGTTTCACTTTCCTTTAGTCATTTTGTGATGAGTTTAAGTTTGGACTTTCGTCTTTTTAAAGTCCTCTATTTTAATAAATTTCAAAAGGTCAATAATGTGCCTCTTCCTTTCCGAGTCTGACTTTACAGAGTACCAGTCATTCAGAAGCAGGCTGTGTTGTGATGTGCATGGAAGTCTATGTGGCACTTGTTTATTTAATACACTGTGTGTGTGTGTGTGTGTGTGTGTGTGTGTGTGTGTGTGTGTATGTACAATGCCCTGAACTGGAATCCTAATAACAGCTAAGACATTACAAGCCACGTATTGTGATTTATAACAGAAACTGAAATATGAATGGGACTCCTTTTTATAAAAAAGGTTCAGTGAAACGTGAATGTTCTGTAAGGCAGTACTGTAAATACAGTAGCTTTTGTTACATGCTGAACAAAAGGTATATATGCCGATAACAGTACAGCACCTGACTGTGAGAGAAGCGAGACGGCAGAGCCAGCTGCTACATGTCAAGAGGTGGTAATGAAACCTACATGGGCCGAGTGTCACTCGTTTTAATTAAGGGACGTTTCCATTCCACTTCCCCATTGACAAGGTACAGTGGCAAAGCAAGCCTTGCATCAATATTAAAACCAGATCTCAAATAAGAACTGTTCATGTGAGCCAATAAAACAATTTTAAAATGTATTATACAACAGGTGCAGGAGCGCCTGCCACATTCCCTCCTATATGGAATCTTTATTGTACACCCCTATCATAGAATATTATTTTTGAATCAAAACTTTTTTAAATGCTATACAGGGGAGGCCTCAGGTTACTGTGGTTCTTCTTGCAGAAAACAGCAGTGTTAAGAATTGAATCGTACATTAGCACAGCACTGGGGTGTCACACCTCAGCTCTATTTTAGCTCATGAAAGCAATAAATAAATTAAACCTGTTGTTTTGGTATACTAACAGCCTTTAAGAGACTGCTCTTATTTTTCATTTTCAGGCTCATTTAGAGTGAAATGTAGCTAGATTTGACTATCTCGGTAAGCTGTAGTAAACCAATAAATCCAAACTGTCCATTTGAGCAGTATTACCAACCTTCATGCACAATTGTCAAGTGAAGTGCATGCAGACCCCTTTTGATAATAACTAGTTCTGAACACCTGTTTTTGCTCTCTGCACACAAGCTTAATATTGATTCATATGTGTGGCAAGAGAGACTGGTTAGCTGTTTAAAAACCTGTAGGATAATAAAGCTGCTTAACTAACCCGCTGCATCCCTTCAAAGGGTCTTTATGAGGTGAATCTTGATTGCCTTTTGCTCCTCCGTGCCCACTTGCATGCAGTGCATCACCCCAGCCTCCTGCAGGGTTTCCTGGTGCAGCTCAGACAGGGCTCCAGGGCTCAACGGATTTCAAATTGTGTGTGAAAAACTGTCAATACGAAACAAGCTGATCTTCTCTCAAACCCTTCCTAAGGCATTCTGTCTGTTTAAATTTAGCAACTGGGACAGTGACGTGGTTAAGATCAAGTAGCACGTACTGTATTTGCCCACATTAAAACAACAGCATTGTCCCTTTATATTTTGAAACCATTTGATTTAATTTCTATTGTTTGCTACATCTGTACTTTGCATTACTTTGCCGTCAGCCTATATTTCCTCTTTACAGTTCCTAATGTTTCTAGAAGAGAAGCAGACACTCACTATAATTTAGATGTGAATAATGAGTAAGCTTCTAATCTTTTGGAAGTGCAGTTGTCAGATTTGATCATACAACTTCTAACCCAGTCCTCATGTGTTTCTGTATCCCAGTGCAATCAGTCACTGGTAAGCAGTGATCCTAACAAATGTACAGTAGGTGCAAGGGCGCCCCCTGCTGTTCACAGGCAAATCATGCTCCTCTGTATCCCACCACTGTATCAAATCAGAATTGATTTTTATAATTTGTATTTATTCATTCCCTTAACTTATACCATGGGAATGCCTATTTAAATATATACTGTTAATCTTCTTACAACTCCTCTCGTCATTTTGCATCTTAAGTATTTTATATGTCATGTAGCCTTATAAGTGTTCCACGCAAGCTGAAGATCAGACTGCAGTTTATTGCCTGGCCTTGAATTCCAGCTCATGTTATACCTAGTGGGCACGCACGCACGCACGCACGCACGCACGCACGCCCGCACGCACGCACGCACGCCCGCCCGCACGCACGCCCGCCCGCACGCACGCCCGCCCGCCCGCCCGCACGCACGCACGCACGCACGCCCGCACGCACCAGATGGCTATCTCCTGGACACAAAGCAGGCGTAAGTTTACACTACAAGGCATATGAACTGATACAGACAAAGCAACACACACACACAGAACATTTACAAAAGCACAGACATATCAACAGGGCATTCACAGGACGCTGGGTCTAGCTATGTGCACACATTCAACACTGTAAGCAGCAGGTTCAATTCGGATAGCAAGTTGTTTTCTCATCTGTGAATTGACCTCTCCCAACACCAGTTCACATTTAAACTAACCCTAATCCAGTAACACAAGTGTTCTGCTGTCTTTACTAATATATTTGATTTTCATATAAGAACAAGCTTGCTTGAAACGCGCTGTAGCCACTGCTCTCTGCAGTAAGGGCACTTGCACAGATCAATCCAGTTTTAATCACAGGGAGAAACAGACCCTGTGGCTAGCATTGTTCTGCGTCTTTTCTTAGAAACCAGATCCGTTAAACCCCTGAGAATTCTCTGGGAATGAACATCCTGATTTTAGTATACCCAGAGCTATAGTTATCACTTTAAGAAAAAGATCCATTACTCACAACAATTTTATTGTATTATCTTTACTGTGATGGATAGTAAGAATTCATAGCCAAATTAGATCAAATGTATCAACACAACATTTCATTTGGGAAGATTTTGTCAGATTTCAATCCTGCAGCTATATAACCATTACAGGCTTGCATGCACACATCTTCAAGTTTAGGCTTTACCCAAGGATTCAAATACATATTTAAGCCAAAATGTTTTACCTACACCTAAATCAGACAGCTAAATATAATTCATCAATTAATATGTAATGTAATTATACCAATTATTTTTGGGGTTTTTTTCCCCCCCCCCCCCCCCCCATCTAGGAATCACTGCACAGAAGCTTTCTGCTACACACAAGAAAAACAAACAGGAATTTACACAATTGTCAAAATAATGGAACCCACCGAACCTACAGCAGTGTGCTTGGGCTCAATGTGGTGTTCATGCAAAAGGCACATTGACAGTGGCTGAGGTAATCCTTGCCTGCATTACCTCATATCCTGCAAAGGTCATTACCACATCAACACACACCTCCTGTCCTCTTCAAGGGCAGTCCCACTGGAGGGTGCTTGCATGGCTGACCTTTGCAGAGAACAGCCTTAACAAGTAAAGAAACTGCTTCAGACTTCAAACCGTTGCTCCATAGAAATTAGAAATGTGAGAGTTTGCACCTGTGCAAGCACATTGAATTGCACAGCAGTTTGATCTATTCCTGGTTTCATAAGACACGCCTGTGCGTGTTACCTATACACTGAAGCGAATCAAGATCGTAGTAAAACCTGGAATGGGTGAAACTGCTCTGCAATCGGAGTCTTACTTCCATCCCTGAAGGAAGAGGAGTGACTAATCTCCTGCGCATTACAAATTTAATTTGGCACACAGAGGAATGTAGTGAGTCTGGAGAGTCCTTTCAGACCAGCTGCAGTATAACCCAGTGTCTACATACTGTAGAGTGTGCCTGTGCTGGCACTTTACAAAGACAGATTTCACTTGTGTAACACCAGCAGAATACAGCTGTACTAAAACTCTGCAGATAGCATTGGCTGGACCGTGTGTCTACATCACTTGCAGTTAGATTAGTACCAGCACACGGTACTTCCAGATTTTGTATTTCTCTTTTACACAGCGCGTAGGATTGCTAGGCAACCGATTCTACACTGCACTGCCCTAGTGTGGTCTTTCAAAGCAAACCACGAAAAACAAGAAACAATGATCGGACTCAATACATTGCAAAATTAGATCCTTATTAAGGGGAATCATGCAGAAAGTGGAGTCAGTGTGTGTAATAAGCATACATGCTGTCTGTACTGTTAGTTACTTCTGTGTCCTAAACCACTAGAAATAGTACCTGACCTCCGCATTATATTATGGGGAATATGTTAATTATAACACCTTCAGTTGAGGGTGAAAGTATGAGGTTGTGGCACTCAGCTGGCCATTATAAAAGCAAGGTTACCTGACGATAGTATAAACCTGTTGGTAACATAAAGTAAGTCAATATTACTGCGAGTAAATATGCAGCCTAGGTAAGTAGCGAGTACACACATGCACCTGCAATGACTGTTGAAACAAACGACCTGATGCTTCTCCTGCGTGTTTGGTTTTGCCTGCTTTCTCTATGTATATATTTGGAAAGCAAAAGGCTGGAGTGCACGTTCATCCCAAACCGAGGAGGTATCATGGAAATCTCTTAAACGTGACATTTGCATCATAATGTAAGGCCTACTGATATGAACATCACGTAGCAATATACAATTAAAACAAAAACGTTAATATGCATATATACGCTTTTGTTCAAAACATGAAATATGAAGCAAAATAGTAAGCATATAATGCTTGTTTATGCATTATGATTGTTATTCTAAGTCCTGTACAGTCCCCAGCACGGTTTTTAGCATAAATCAGAGAGTCAAGCCACAGTTCAGAATTAACAAACCCACCTTAAGAATCACATTTCATTTTGACGCAACTGACAATAAATGCACAGTGTAGGATTACATCATACAGACTGGCATCCCAACTGATCCAAAATGTCATTTTTTTTTTTTTTTTTTTTTTTTTTTTGTATTTTTTTTTTTTTTTTTTTTTTTGTATTTGTACAACTAGCAACCCAATATGGAAACTCATTCTCTTTTCATCCTACATTTAATCCACTTCTGTAAATTTGCGATTTTTATTATGAATATTCGCCTTAGGCACTTTTTCAATTACATACTATATTTTCCCTAGCCACTTTAGAAATTAAATGATTAATAGGACAAAATAATCATGTGTGCTTTAATTGCTGGTAAAAAACAAAAAAACAACAACAACAACAAAAAAAAACATAAATACAGTACATTCTACTCCAGTGTGTGGGCCTACAGTAGTTACTGCTGTAGATCCCCGGTGTCTCCTGTCCAGCGCTTCCCACCTAACCTTCCCTCCTCCCCCGTCGATTTGTATACTCACCTCCCCCGCGTTAGTGGTAGCGGTGCTAGCTGTTGAAGCAGCGCTAGGGGTGGGTGAGCGCTGCAACGTTACGAGAGCCATGGCTGGGAAGGGCTCTGATCCCGGGCAGGATCCGCCGAGATTGTCCCTTAGTTTTATTTCGCTGGTTGCACAATGCTCGCGTTAATAATGTGAAGTTTCTGATTCCGCCGCCCTAATTAATCCATGATCCACTTTTGACAGTCGGTCGCTTCAGAAAATCCTATGGATTATATAAGGGCTGGTTGTAATTGTGGCAGCAGAGCTCAGCAGCATATGATGCATATTCAGTTTTCCTGCATGTATCACCTGTCAATTCAGTGAGGGTAAACACACACACACAAAACACAGCCGACAGGAAAAAGGAGGGGCGGACGAGGACGCACAGACACCTCTGTTTACCGATGCTGCTGCTGGTTCTATATGTGCTGTATGTATATATGTTCTCTCTCTCAGTGTGTGTGTGTAGATTCTGAATACAGGGGGTCACTGGTCCAGGATTAAATTAGCCGATGTGGCGCAGTTTCTTCCTACAGTAAATGTGCCAGCCAGTCTCAGGTCACATCAGTCACAGGGCTGCACCAGACTTCCAGTATGACCAGTAATTGTGCATGTGTAGTACACTGGCTGGTCTAACATATTTGTATACAAGTGGGCAATACCATGCATGCATACTGAGCACATACACTTATAATACAATTATGATGCGTGTATTTACGCTATCATTAAACATTGGATTCTGTAATTCTGCAAACCTATTTTTGATCCTAAAATGATGTATTTATTCTCACTACCCTCCCTCTATATGCATTTCTATCAAGATGCGTTGCATGTCATTACTGCCGTACCGTACATTAAAAGAAGTAACAGTTTGGCATATTCCTGCATATTTGTAGAATTTAAGGATCTTCCATCTTCTCTCAAACAGATGCAAGGGTTGCGAATATTGACATTTAGTGCCCTTAATAACATATATATTTTTTCTAATGCTATATGAGAAAAACTAATAATTTTAGGGACATTATGTGTGTCTGTCAACGCTGCACTTTTTTTTTAGAACCTCAGAACCTGTGAGATTCTAGCGGTGTCAGCTAATTCAACTTTTATTAGGCAATTCTAGAAATGACCGGGTCATTTAGTAATTTCGTAGGGTATTCTAGAATCTCCACGTGTCAGTCAGTAAGTACACCTATATCACATTCACACCCTGGTTCTGTATTACAGATGAACAATATAGTTAGAGAGCGTGTTGCAGGTGGAACTCGAATAATTTCATAATCTCTCTCATGAAAAAACTAAATGCAATGAAATGGATTGAATTAGTGAAAAGCATACACCTGCAGTTAGGCCTAAGTTCAACTGCAGTGTAAATTTATA
>NC_054591.1:658753-683753 GCF_017654505.1 Polyodon spathula
GAGCCTTGTTGTTGTTTCTTTCCAGAGTATATAAAAATGGCAGACCACTATGTGCCAGTGTCCGGCGGGGCCAACAACAATAACTACGCCAATGTGGAGCTGATAGTGGACATTGCTAAGAGAATCCCAGTACAGGTAACCCCTTGACTTTATGGATTAAACTGTGAGTCTTCACGTTCCAGGTGTTATCAGTAAGAATGCAGTATGCAGTAGACCAAGCTGCATCCTGTCAATGTGTGCTCTGTCCTCTCTCTCTCTCTCTCCCAGGCTGTGTGGGCTGGATGGGGACATGCTTCAGAGAATCCCAAACTCCCAGAGTTGCTGCAGAAATGCGGGATAGCCTTCCTAGGTACGATGCGACAACCTATAGGAACTTCCTACTGGCTGAACAAGCTTACCCTAGTTCTTTGTTGGAGAGCAATCTTGAAATCATCTGTAATTTCCAACCCACCAGTAGTCATGCCACCTGCAAGATGGTTCATCCTGATGTTTTTTTTTATTTTTTTTATCATTTTATTTTAGGACCCCCCAGCAAGGCTATGTGGGCATTAGGAGACAAAGTAGCTTCTTCCATAGTGGCCCAGAGTGCTGACATTCCTACCCTGCCATGGACTGGATCTGGTAATATTATATTACTGACACTGAAACGTGCATTTATACCTGTATATACAGGGATGAAAATAAGACTCCTACTGCATAGCCGATTCGCCCATTCTAGGTTTGAATATGAGCTTAGCCACAGTGTATAGGTAGCACGCTCAGATGTGTCGTATTAAAAAGTAAAACCAGGAATGGGGCAGATTGCTGTGCAGTGGGAGTCTTATTTGTGTGTGCGAAGAGAAATTCGTCCCTAACAGACTCAAACAGTCCTTGCTTTGCTCCTTGGGGTCTTGTCAGTGACACAGCATTTAACCACTGCAGGTCTCACTGTGGAGTGGACAGAGGAGGACCAGAGACTAGGCAATGTGATCAGTGTCCCCACAGAGGTGTACGCACAGGGCTGCGTCGGAGATGTCGACCAAGGACTGGCGGTAAATGCAGAAGTGTGAGCAGGAGTCCCTGTTGAAACAAATGCAGCAAATTACTAACTCAGTTCAGCTGCTGTTGGATTAGCAGTGAAACTGAGGTAGTCCTGGAAACCGGGGCCTGTTTGTCACTGGAGGTTTATGTGTGTGGAAAGGGGTTCTTTTCTTATATAGTAAAAGTGGAAATTCTTTCATATTCTGGAGGGAGGGGGACCAACTTTTTTTTCTCCATGTCTTGAATTTCGATTGGTACTCTGCTTCTTCGTGCTGCTGCTCAGGCTGTTAAACTTGCTTTACACATTCTGCTTGATTTCAGGAGGCAGAGAAAATTGGCTACCCTGTGATGATAAAAGCTTCCGAAGGCGGTGGAGGAAAAGGAATTAGAAGAGTGGACAGTTCGGAAGACTTTGCTGGCTTCTTCCGACAGGTAACAGAGTCCTGGAGCTTCCCAAAATCAGGATGCTTAAGAAATGCTTTCTAAAGTGCTTTAATACTTGTGATAAGGCCTAATGTTGTAGCTGCATCAGCCAAAGCAAAGTGAGCTTCTGAGATTGCACACACAGAGGACAAAGCAAATGCAGTGAGATTTACGGTCTCACAATGTGGGGACGTTGTACTGACCCACGTGTCTATTGCATGGTGCAGGTGCAGGCAGAGGTGCCTGGCTCTCCCATCTTCGTGATGCAGCTTGCTGAGCACGCGCGGCACTTGGAGGTCCAGATCCTAGCTGACCAGTACGGGAATGCCATCTCTCTCTTCGGACGTGACTGCTCCATCCAGCGCCGGCATCAGAAAATCATTGAGGAGGCCCCAGCAACCATAGCAGCTTCCCCAGTGTTTGAGTACATGGAGAGGGTAAG
Source organism: Polyodon spathula (assembly GCF_017654505.1). Taxonomy (NCBI): domain Eukaryota; kingdom Metazoa; phylum Chordata; class Actinopteri; order Acipenseriformes; family Polyodontidae; genus Polyodon; species Polyodon spathula. The sequence goes on from NC_054591.1 coordinate 660,639, forward strand.
TGGCCACTCAATGCACTGACGCTATTATTATTATTATTATTATTATTATTATTATTATTATTATTGCTATTCTTCTGCTGCTTCTTTGTTCACTGCAATTTTGTATGTGTTTCTACCTTCAGTCATTTTCCATATGATACTCATGGTTCCATTTGCAGAGGTGCTTGCCCAGGTTTTCCTAAAAGCTGCTACAGTCTGTATCACTGTCTCACTTGCCTTGCCCTTGTTCAGTGTGCAGTTCGCCTGGCTAAGATGGTGGGCTATGTGAGCGCTGGCACCGTGGAGTACCTCTACGCCGAAGATGGAAACTTCCACTTCCTGGAGCTGAACCCCCGCCTGCAGGTGGAGCACCCCTGTACTGAGATGATAGCGGACGTGAACTTACCTGCAGCCCAACTCCAGGTAACTTAAACACCCTCAGTGACGTCACGTCAACAAAGGTCTTTCTTGCTTCCTTTTAGCTGCAGCAGGAGTTGCATGCTTTATACAAAACTGCTGCTGCTGCAGTAGAGCTGCTGGAGTGAGATGCAGCTAGAATATATTCTACAATAGACCCTGCTGTCATCATACGACATAATATGTGTTTCTGCAAGGGTCCTGTCTATTCAAAACCATGTTAGCCAACTAAGAAACAAAAGAAATACCTGTACATGGCCACACTGATATTTTTTGGCACTAAAAATGCTTAGTTTTATTTGTGGATGTGTCCCTGTGTCTGATCTAGTCCAATCCCCTCAGATCGCAATGGGAATCCCCCTCCACAGGATTAAGGATATCCGGGTTCTATATGGAGAGAAACCCTGGGGGGACTCTCCCATCAACTTCCAGACCCCAGCCAACGCTCCCAGTCCACGGGGCCATGTCATCGCAGCCCGCATCACCAGCGAGAACCCTGACGAGGTGCGGGGCTGTCACTGGGTTTCTGTTCATCTTAGACTGCCCTGACCCGGGGAATCACAGTCCACCTACTGATGGGTTTGTATGGGTGCTCTGTTTCAGGGCTTCAAGCCCAGCTCGGGGACAGTGCAGGAGCTGAATTTCCGCAGCAGTAAGAATGTCTGGGGCTACTTCAGTGTTGGGGCCGCTGGAGGGCTCCACGAGTTTGCCGATTCTCAGTTCGGCCACTGCTTCTCCTGGGGAGAGAATCGAGAAGAAGCCATTTCGTAAGTACCAGTGTGGGAGCGTACTTCATGCAGCACGTTTTGAATAGTAAAGAAATGCAGCGCGATCATATTGATCAAGCACACCAGGGTGCTGCCACTTTACAATAAGAGCTCTCTGTGTGCCAACATCAGCAGTAAGCAACAAAAGTGAAATTTTTTCACAGCGACTCTAACCCCAAGTGGGTACAGTACTAGCAGAATCATTATATCAAAATGATCAATAGCTAATGGGATTTAAAATATATATATATATATGTATTTCACCAAGGAACATGGTGGTAGCCATGAAGGAGCTGTCAATCCGTGGGGACTTCCGAACGACAGTGGAGTACCTGATCAAACTCCTGGAGACAGAGAGCTTCCAGAACAATGACACTGACACCGGCTGGCTCGACCATCTCATCGCAGAGAAAGTGCAGGTGAGGGCCCTCCTGGTTTCAGCGGCTCCTTCAGCAAACATGGAGGCTCTCGTATGGTCCATCTTGGTTATGGTCCTAGAATCCTCTGTCTCATCAGGACAATAGATATTCTCTGTTGGTTTTCAGTACAGTACCTTCATGTGCTTTAATGGCGTTCTGATTTCTTTCCCTCTCTTTTCAGGCTGAAAGGCCAGACACCATGCTGGGGGTGGTGTGTGGAGCACTGCATGTGGCGGACGCCGGCTTCAGAAAGAGCATGTCCGATTTCCTGCATTCACTCGAGAGGTGCGCACAGTATCAACACCCAGATTCTGCTATGAACAGGAGACCACTCCAATCCAAAAATACAGAGCCTGTGTTTCACTGCTCTGCGGCGACATTCAATATGCTGACGTTGTAGTGCGAATGTTCCTTTTTGTAAAACATACAAATGTCCTTCTTATGGTGTTAAACAGTCTGTGTCATTATGGCAAGCTCAGACTATGTAGATATGCTGTTAGTGCTGGCAGAAAGCTTCATCAGGTTTGATCGCACAGAGCAGTTGCTGGTGCTGACTCTCTTAACGGCGACTCTATAAGGATTCCTGTTTTTCCTGCAGAGGCCAGGTCCTGCCTGCTTACAGTCTGCTGAACATTGTAGATGTGGAGCTGATCTATGATGGGGTGAAGTACTCCCTGCAGGTGAGAGACACAGCTCAGCTCAAGCTTGTTCCTGTGGGTTCATCTGCCAAACCAAGCCAGCCTGGCCGACACCAGGGGGTCTAAAACTGTTCAAAAGTAGTGTTTCAGTTTAAGAAATCATTGATTCATTCTTACTGTACGTAGTGTGTGTATTGCTTTGTAAATAAATACAAACAAAATGTACAGGTAGCTCGGCAGGCCCTGACCACGTACGTGATCATCATGAATGGCTCCCACGTTGAGATCGATGTCCACAGGCTGAGCGATGGAGGGCTCCTGCTCTCTTATGACGGCTGCAGCTACACCACGTACATGAAGGAAGAAGTGGACAGGCAAGAAAGCTACTTTTTGACTTGTCCTTTTCTTATGTAAAACTTTTTTTTTTTGTGATGAACATGTCAATCCTTCTGTGGTAGATATCGCATCACTATTGGCAATAAGACCAGTGTCTTTGAGAAGGAAAAGGACCCCACAGTGCTCAGGTCTCCCTCTGCTGGTAAACTCCTGCAGTACATGGTGCAGGATGGGGGCCATCTGTTTGCTGGGAACTGCTATGCTGAGATTGAGGTTAGCACTGACAATACTGACCACAATCACTCTGGATTATAATAACTAATACAGGCTTATTTATATCCTTAATGCGTAGTAAAAGCTTGGTTGGGAGTTGTAAATAAATCTTCAATTCTGCCTGTTGGTGTGCTTGCAAGCTGGAAAAGGTCTCAGCTAAAGAATTCCGGGGCTACTGGTAACATTAAATGTGCCATGTGGAGAAATGTGCAGACACAATAGGTGAGAAATTTACATGCAGAGGGGTCTGATCTGTTCTGGCACTGTGTGCGTCTGCAGGTGATGAAAATGGTGATGGCCCTGACAGTGCAGGAGTCTGGCTGCGTGCACTACGTGAAGAGGCCCGGCGCGGTGCTGGATTCAGGGTGCATTGTCGCTAAGCTGGAGCTGGACGACTCCACCAGTCTGCACCCAGTAAGTGCACTGCTTCACTAGCACACTTATTTGGACCCAGACCAAAATCTTATTAAATTGTTTGCCACAGTGGGTGAGTTACTGGTTCTTGTTGGTTAATCTGCGGCTGGATTTGTCTGTTTGTATTGAGATGGTCCTTGACCCCCTACCTCTCTAGGTACAGCTTTACACGGGGACTCTGCCACCCCAGCAGACTCTGACCACCATCGGGGAGAAGCTGCATCAGGTGTTCCACAACGTCCTGGAGAAACTAATCAAGGTCATGGACGGTTTCTGCTTGCCGGATCCCTACTTCAGCAACAAGGTAGGAGACTGATGTCCAACCAAGCGGTCTTTATATACTTAACAGAGATGCTATTGATAATGACATGATTGCATACCTGCTGCGCGCGGCTGAGCTCTCCTCTGCCCCTCTCTCTCTCCCAGCTGAAGGAGTGGGTGCAGACACTGATGAAGACGCTCCGAGACCCCTCCCTCCCCCTGCTGGAGCTCCAGGAGATCATGACCAGCGTCTCTGGACGAATCCCGGCATCTGTGGAGAAGGCAATCCGGAAAGTGATGGCCCAGTACGCCAGCAACATCACCTCTGTGCTCTGCCAGTTCCCCAGCCAGCTGGTGAGTCTGATCAATTAGAGAATGGCACTAGCGTGGTTGTCTGTGTGTGATGTTACAGAGCAATAGTTCATTTGAAGAATTGTCAAACTGCAAAATTATTATTTGTTGTAATATCAAGAATGATCAGGCTTCACCATTGCTTGGACCACAAAGTATTGCACTTAACAAAGTCCGCAGCATTTGGTCATCACTGCCTTGTCTCTGTTTCACTAAAATCAAGGAAAGTGACCTGTATCTGTAATGCTTTCCCTTACAGATAGCGAATATACTGGACAGCCACGCTGCCACCCTGCAGAAAAAGGCTGATCGAGAGGTCTTCTTTATGAACACACAGAGTATTGTGCAGCTGGTGCAGAGGTAAACAGGCTTGACTTTACCTTGAGCGTAGCTGCACCAGCTCAGCAGTGGCATTACCGAGATGCAGAGGTATTGCACTAGAGGTCTGTTACAGGGGTTTATGTTTCTCCTAGGTACCGCAGTGGCATCCGTGGCTACATGAAATCTGTGCTGTTGGATCTGTTGCGCAGGTACCTGCAGGTGGAAACACAGTTTGAGCAAGGTAGAAACGTGACTTCAAAATATACTGAATGTGTATTGCACTGCCAGAATAAGGCTGATCCTTCACACATAGGGATTGACATATACATGTTTCAGCCTGGCTGCAGACTATATGTGCTGAACAAAATAGATAGAAGTGCTAGAAGTCAGTACACCTGATGAGTATTGATTAGTGGAGGTGTGGATATAGATGTGTGTATGCCTGTTATAGTTGTGCCATCTGTTACCAGAAGTTATTGAGTACCTGAATTGTGATCTACTTGATCATGATACTGAGGGCTCTAATTGTGTTCTTGACATACCAGGTGTGTGTGTGTGTGTGTGTAACACTGTTTACTTGTTCCCCGCAGCTCACTTTGATAAATGTGTGAGAAATCTGAGAGAGCAGTACAAGCCAGACATGACCCCGGTGCTCGAGTGCATCTTTTCTCACTCCCAAGTCGCGAAGAAGAATGTTTTGGTCACAATGCTTATTGTAAGTGTTGCATTCATGAGACCCAGTACGATATGTCATGAAACCCAACAGGAAAAAAAAAAAAATAATAATACTTTTCCCTGTGAAAGATCACATTTTTGAGCTTTTCAGTACCAGTGATTTCCTGGATGACACACACCCCCCCCTCTCTATACAGTATGTAGGTATTCCTGCTTCCAGGCTTGTGTTTCTAGCTTCCCTCTTCCCCAAGTCTTTGAGCCTACCCTCTTGTGTCCCGCAGGACCAGATTTGCAGTAGGGACCCGACTCTGGCTGACGAGCTGATGGTGATTTTGGATGAGCTCACTCAGCTCAGCAAGACCGAGAACTCCAAAGTGGCCCTGAGAGCTAGACAGGTGAGCCCATCACAGGCTTTGAAGTGTCGTCATGAACTGAGATCTCACAGGCTTGCCCTGCCTAAAATCGGAGAGATGCAAAGGACTCTCTTGCTTTTCAAAGACACTTTAAAGCCGACGCACCTCTCTATACCAGGTCCCAAGACTAACGCCTGTTTATTTTATAATAATCAGGCTTTGATTGCATGCCACCTGCCCTCCTATGAGCTGAGACACAACCAGGTGGAGTCCATCTTCCTCTCTGCCATCGATATGTACGGACACCAGTTCTGCCCCGAAAACCTCAAGGTTAGTGAATTCATTTAACTTCCTGAATGACCTCAACGATTCTACCTACCCGAGCAGCACTTACCTAGATTCGTGTTCCACTGTGCACCCTTCCACACTGTCAGCAAAAAAAAAACATGAAGCTGTTTTTTAACAATGCCAATTCTCTCTGTAGAAACTGATCCTGTCCGAGACCTCTATTTTTGACGTTCTGCCCAATTTCTTCTACCACAATAACCAGGTGGTGTGCATGGCAGCTCTGGAGGTAGGTTCTGATTTTAAGAGCTGGCTCTGGGAATGCTGCTTGATTTTGTTTATAGATGTACCTGAGTTTTTACTCCATCCACTCAAAACTGCAAACCAGTAGCTACTGTTTCAATGTTCATTGAAATACAGTTAGATAATGTACAATATAGAAGAATAAAAGAAAACAAATGGATAAATACGCAATCGGTGATGCTTGAAGGTTTAAATAGAAAGGAATAGTAAATCGTTACATCATTAACTATGTAGTAAATGACATCACAGGCACTTTAATAGTAAGTGTAGTTACCATGGCATCAAAAGCCTAGAATACCTTCAGTGTTTGCTTTCAAACACACTTTCCCTTGACAAAGGTGTGTTAAACATTGGGAAGTTGGCTTCGTGTGTGTGTGTGTGTGTGTGTGTGTGTGTGTGTGTTGTGTCTTTGGATACATGTGTGTTTCCCTGTTGCAGGTGTATGTGAGAAGAGCTTACATTGCCTATGAGCTCAACAGCCTCCAGCACCACCAGCTGCAAGGAGGCACCTGTGTGGTGGACTTCCAGTTCATGCTGCCCTCCTCCCATCCCAATAGGTACAAACCCTCACCCAGTAGGATTTATACAATAATACAAACCACATTGCTTAATAAAACAAGTGTCAGAAAAGAGGGGCATTGAAGAACGTACTAGGTTGAGACCTCTCGCATTACATTGCACTGACTGTGAGGAGCAGATACAAATACCCAGCAGCTATGTCTGACACTACACACAGTAAGCTCACTCCAATGTATAGTATGTAAGTAATGCCACACATTTTGGTGTTTAGCTTCAGAAGACCAAAATGCCTGGCAAATGTTTTAGTCAGTAAAGAGACAGGATCCTAATGAAATATATTGTGTATAGGCGAACAGTATATGGTGCTGTCGTTTTTGTTCCACTGTGAAGAACGCTTACCATCCCTTTGACTGGCATGTGTATATCCATTTTATCACAAGTGTCATCGTTCCCAGTGTGTTTCTCGCTCTGAGGGCGTATATAGCAGACAAGTATTATTCTATTGTTAAGCATCTTTCATATCTAGTGAGAGCACTTATCCCTACTCAAAATATTATCATTTACCAGAGCTGATGTGCTTCTGTAGCTGGGGCTGTGCTGTCTCTATAGTCTGGACCAAATCAAGCACTGATTTACTGATCTAACCAACGTGATCTGGCCGTAGTGATGCAGTGGTTTTGATTTAGTTCAGGAGCATGCGTTGTAACATCTTTCTTTTAAAATGACTGTTCTTTGCTATTTCAATGTCAAATATCTAAATAATTTATTTAAAACACTTTTCTACTCTTTATTCACTTCATTAAATCGTTGTCTGCACCTTTTTAATTTTTTAGTTTCAAGTTCAACTTTGTGTAAGTTTCTGAGGTGGGCGGGGCTGATTACAATACTACAGAGCAGCAAATAATGCATGGGGACTCAATGTGTAGAACAATGTGAACTTCTGTAGTGTGCACCTTCACAGAGGGAAAGGTACTGAAAATGAAAAGTTCAACTGGACAGTGATAGGAGGAGCAGTGAAACAGTATATTTATCCTAGAGACCCCAGATATACAGTATGCATTGTAGAGTAGTTGTTAGTAAGCAGTCTAATCTCATGCTAACGCACACATATTAATAATCTAATTTCAGAGGAAGCAGCCCTACTCTGAACAGGTAGAGTATAGCTTATGTTTGTGACGCAATTATTTGCAATAAAATTAACAAAGCATGTTTTTGTCATTCTATGGCCGTGTATTATTATTATTATTGTTACTGGTTTATGTAATTAACATTCAGCCATTTTTCTGTCATCTTTTTGTTTGTCCTGGAACCTTACTTTTAATTGCAGATCGCCCCTAGGGGAGATGAAAAAGATTTCCAATAATTTTTGTTATGCTATTGATCATTATCAATGAAATTGATACGAATCCAAAAGGATGAAGAGAAATTGCTCCAAACCATGCATTTTGATTGCACATTGATGGTAATACCTACACACACACACACGCATATACACACACCCCCTCAATAGCAGCCCCTGCATACCCCCACGACTGTGCCAGTAACCTCCCTGTCTCTCCTCTGCCTGCAGGATGGCAGTCCCGGTCAGTGCTGGCAGTGCTGGTCACTTTGAGATGAGCCGCCAAGGCAGTGAGCTCTACATGGAAGGCAGCCTCTCGCCCCCGTGCCAGAGGATGGGAGCCATGGTCGCCTTTCAGAGCTTTGAAGAGTTTGTGCGGTGAGTGAACCGGGCAATGCAGGTTGACCTGGCCTCGTGTATGTAATGTAACGTATTGTATGGTATGCATGTATTGCTCAGTGTTTGGTAGCTCTGATGGCTTGGATTTCCTACACATCCTCTTCATTTACTGATGGCTGAACAATTGTTTTCCCTTTCAGGAGCTTTGACGAGGTGATCTCTTGTTTTGCTGAGCCCCTGATGGATAGCCCAATGTTCAGTGAGGCACGATCTACTTTCTATGATGGGGAGGACTGTAAGGTGTGTGTGCATCCGAGAGAGACAGCGTTCTGTAATGGAGCACTACAACCACATTACATATCATGTTTTTATTAATTTCAAAGACAATACAAACAATATATATTGTTGAACACATTACAATTCATAGTAGTTCATATAAATATAGTATAGATACGAACCCTGCCTTAGAACTATAGAGTTATTGTTATATAATATAAACCTAGAAAAAATCTGCTATTCTTTTAATAACAAACAGATGGTATCAACTTATCTTAACACTGACATTTATGAATAACCCATGTTTCTATTTATTTATTTATATTAATTCATTCCCTATTTGTGTTGACAGAGTGTAAGGGAAGACCCAATTCACATCATCAATATTGCTATCAAGTCATCTGCTGAACAGGATGACGATGCGCTAGTGAAGGCTTTCAGCACTTACTCTCAGTCGAAGGTTAGTGTTTAATGTAGTAGATTCAGTTTAATAAGACCAGGAGAGGTGTGTGTTTCATGCATTAATGCTTGTTTCTTTTCTCTTGATTTAGAAATCCATTCTCTTTGAGTATGGAATCCGAAGGATCACATTTTTGGTTGCACAGAAGGTCCGTGGATCTATTCCATATTCAATGCATGTCTTGTCATGTCTGGCCAAATGCATGTGGCATCATAGAAATTATTTCAATGCATTATATAAAAGGAGTTTGCCGAGCACTGCAAATCCCATCGCTAAGCCGTCGTGTTTGTTTATTTTCTTTGCAGAGAGAGTTTCCAAAGTTTTTCACCTTTCGAGCAAGAGACCAGGTAACAAACTCCACGCAAACTGTAGTAGTTCCCAGTCCATCCATAACCTTATACAGTCAGTCGTACAATCAGTTAAGTGTTACGGATGAACCTGTTTAAATTGAAATCTTGTGAAGGGTTTGTTTGTGGATTTTCAGTCTGTTGGCGGTTCTCAGTTCCAGGAGGACCGTATTTACCGGAACCTGGAGCCGGCACTCGCCTTCCAGCTGGAGCTGAACCGCATGCGCAACTTCGACCTGACGTCCATGCCCTGCTCCAACCACAAGATGTACCGGTACCTGGGGGCCGCGCGCGTGGAGGAGGGCACAGAGATCACAGACTACCGCTTCTTCATACGGGCTATCATCCGCCACTCTGACCTCATCACCAAGGTATACCTTGTCCCTGGCAGTCTCCACCTCTGTTTTCCTCTCGCTGTTTGTCATTTCTTCTCTTTCTACGATTAGCTATTAATTAGATGCATCATAAAAGATTGTAGTCGGTAGGGCTATAGTATAGAAGGAATGGGTTGAGCATAAAACTGTTTTGTGCCATCATAAACAAGTAATGAGTCACTTCCAGTACGTATTCACACTTTACTATATTTATATCAATTAAAATATGTCGTTATCTATATAATCCTGAATCTCTATTAATTAATGTATTAGTAATTGATCTATGTGCCTAATCATAACGTGTTACTCTGAATATGTAATTGGAAGATCTAAATAAAAAGAATTTGAAACTAAGTGGTGCGTGCGTGCGTGCGTGCGTGCGTGCGTGTGTATTCTTGCTTATGCTTATGTTCCCTGTCGTTGTCAGGAGGCCTCGTTCGAGTACCTGCAGAACGAGGGTGAGCGGCTGCTGCTGGAGGCCATGGATGAGCTGGAGGTGGCCTTCAATAACACCACGGTCCGCACTGACTGCAACCACATCTTCCTCAACTTCGTTCCCACCGTCATCATGGACCCCTCTAAGGTCAGGCCTGGAAACAGCACCTTGTATTCAGCAGTAGTCATCACTGCACACTCTTCTTAATATACTGTAGTCCGTCCAAGTCCGAGTCCCAGGGTGGGGATGAGGAGTCAGTGGGCATCTACAGGACCTTGGTATTTTTGCAGTTCAGACCCCACCAATCTGTGGTTGACTTCTTTTTTTTTTTATTTTTTTCTACATAGAACTGAATCTGCCCTGTGTTTTTTTCCATAATTATACAGGGTGTACAAAATGTGTAGAGTATATCAGAGGTGGCCAACCCTGGTCCCAGAGAGACGCAGGGTCTTCTGCTTTTCATTCCACCCGAGTTCTCCAATTACTTAACTGAACCAATTATGTTCTTGGTCAACAGTAATTTTTTTTTTCCAGCTCTTTAGCCATTGGTGATTTAAAGGTACCCAGAGAACCTGCAGAATTCTGCAGAAATGTAGAGAGGGCGTGCAGTGTCATTGTGCGTTTTTAACTGTATGCTCCTCCTCTCCCTGTCTCAGATCGAGGAGTCGGTGTGCTCTATGGTGATGCGCTACAGGTTTTTAACTGTATGCTCCTCCTGTCCCTGTCTCAGATCGAGGAGTCGGTGCGCTCCATGGTGATGCGCTACAGGTTTTTAACTGTATGCTCCTCCTGTCCCTGTCTCAGATCGAGGAGTCGGTGTGCTCTATGGTGATGCGCTACAGGTTTTTAACTGTATGCTCCTCCTGTCCCTGTCTCAGATCGAGGAGTCGGTGCGCTCCATGGTGATGCGCTACAGGTTTTTAACTGTATGCTCCTCCTGTCCCTGTCTCAGATCGAGGACTCGGTGTGCTCTATGGTGATGCGCTACAGGTTTTTAACTGTATGCTCCTCCTGTCCCTGTCTCAGATCGAGGAGTCGGTGTGCTCTATGGTGATGCGCTACAGGTTTTTAACTGTATGCTCCTCCTGTCCCTGTCTCAGATCGAGGAGTCGGTGTGCTCTATGGTGATGCGCTACAGGTTTTTAACTGTATGCTCCTCCTGTCCCTGTCTCAGATCGAGGAGTCAGTGTGCTCTATGGTGATGTGCTACAGGTTTTTAACTGTATGCTCCTCCTGTCCCTGTCTCAGATCGAGGAGTCGGTGCGCTCCATGGTGATGCGCTACAGGTTTTTAACTGTATGCTCCTCCTGTCCCTGTCTCAGATCGAGGAGTCGGTGTGCTCTATGGTGATGCGCTACAGGTTTTTAACTGTATGCTCCTCCTCTCCCTGTCTCAGATCGAGGAGTCGGTGTGCTCCATGGTGATGCGCTACAGGTTTTTAACTGTATGCTCCTCCTCTCCCTGTCTCAGATCGAGGAGTCGGTGCGCTCCATGGTGATGCGCTACGGCAGTCGGCTCTGGAAGCTGCGGGTCCTTCAGGCCGAGCTCAAGATCAACATCCGCCTGACCCCCACCGGCAAGGCCATCCCCATCCGCCTCTTCCTCACCAACGAGTCGGGCTACTACCTGGACATCAGCCTGTACAAGGAGGTGACCGACCTGAGCACCGGGCAGGTACAGCACAACCAGGGCCTCGGGAGCACTCATCTGGCCATTCTATCAGGGGTGTCATTCCCCATACACTATGCCACAGTCCACGTCTGCTTTTTAACTCCCAGTAACCTAGAACTGTCCCTCCTGTAGGATGACATTTAAAAACAAGACAACATTTCTTTCTATAATAGGAAATTAGCAGTTGCAAGTGAGCTTGGTCTCGTGAAATGGCACTGCACACAAAGTTCAGCTGGGTTTGTTCTGTGCCAAAGTACGGCTGGCAGACCCTGTCTGTCTCTTGGCAGCATTTCATAACCTTTGCTGTGGTGCTGTGGCCGGAATGGGCGACCCATGTTTGGCATGTCTGGACTTTATTTAGGGAGACCCAGCTCCTGTTTTGAAATTTAAAAAAAACTGTGCTTTTTGCCTCTGATGCAGAGCTTTGTAACACTGCTGTGTAGTGAATGAGTCTCCAGTGTGTGTTTCCGCCTTGCCTGCTTGCAGATCATGTTCCAGTCTTATGGAGATAAGCAGGGCCCCCTGCACGGCATGCTCATCAACACCCCCTATGTGACCAAGGACCTGCTGCAGTCCAAGAGGTTCCAGGCACAGTCTCTGGGGACGACCTATGTCTACGACTTCCCGGAAATGTTCCGACAGGTAAGTGCCTCAGTCCGATTGTATTAATTATGCACATTAGCCCTGTGCAAACATGACAATTGTTCTGCTCTAAGCAAATGTATTCTGTCCCTGTTGTAAGCAGTCAGTCTAATTTTAGACACTTTGCAAGATCTAAAGTAAACATTACATTAAGGAAAATGTGTTTCCTCATGGTGTCTGTAGGAGATCATGAATACCTGAGCTTTGTTTTTTGAATACACATTTTTGTTCTGTTTTCCACAAATCTGTGCAGATTGCAATTGATTTTAATTTATTTAATTGATTTAATTTATTTCTAACTCCAGGCTCTGTTTAAGCTGTGGGGCTCTGGAGAGGATTACCCAGACATGCTGATGTGCACAGAGCTGGTTTTGGACCCCCAGGGCCAGCTGGTGCAGATGAACAGACTGCCTGGAGGAAATGAGGTAGGATGTCCCTCCTTCTGATCCTTGTGTGCTCAGCCCAGGCTGCATTGCGAATGCTTTCCTACCAGTTGGAGACACTGATGAAGGAAGACTGTTCTCTTGCAGGTGGGGATGGTTGCATTCCGGATGAAGATGAAAACTCCAGAGTACCCCGAGGGCCGCGACATCATCGTGATCTGCAATGACATCACCTTCAAGATCGGCTCGTTCGGGCCGCAGGAGGACCTGCTGTTCCTGCGTGCCTCGGAGTTGTCGAGAGCAGAGGGCATCCCTCGCATCTACATTTCCGCCAACAGTGGGGCGCGCATCGGGCTGGCAGAGGAGATCAGACATATGTTCCAGGTGGCCTGGGTCGACCCTGCTGACCCCTACAAGGTGCAGGATCTCCTGTCTTTTTTTTTTTTCTCTTCTGTAGCTTTTTATTGAGGAAATAATTCTGTAGACATTTGGCATTTAAATGTGTCTTTTGATCTTAGGAAAGTTTTAGATCAGGAATTAACCTGTTCAGTCATCCATCCATAACAAACACGTGCAAATCTGTCTAGATGTGTAATTTTGAATGTTGATCATCGGCTGTTGATGGTGATCGTGTGGTTTTGTGTGTTGCAGGGTTTTAAATACCTCTACCTGACTCCCCAAGACTACACAAGAATCAGTGCTATGAACTCTGTGCACTGCGAGCATGTGGAGGAAGGAGGGGAATCCAGGTGCGTGCAAACTGATCCTCCAAAGGAAACTCTGTTATTGGAGTAGATTTCACTGTGTACAATTGTATCTGTTGATGCTTGCTTATTTTCAAGCCCTGTGTACTGGCTTTGTATTCAAGGCTTCCTTGTGTGGAGTTCATTTGCCTAGTTGTACTACCGTTAGTATAGGACTAAAGCTCCAGCAACAATATCATTCACGTGTTTACATTGGCACCTTATGTTTGAGGCAGAATTATTGTATTGGTGGTTGTGCCTTAATTTGTGTGGCTAAAAAAGGGTGGTTTGAAATTAAAGGGAGGATGATCAGATAGGAGAAGAGGACAGGACAGATAAGGAAGGGGGTTTGAAAATACAGACAGAGAGGGAAACCGGGGCTAAAAAAGGCAGAGAGGACAAGCTTACCAGAGACAGCGGTCGAGGGGTAGGCTCTGGAGGCAGGTAAGGGTACTCGGCATCACTCTATTGGGTTTCCCCTGCGCTGCTGCGGCTCGCTAGCTCACAGCTGTGTGTCTGCTGGTCTTGCCAGATACATTATAACAGACATCATCGGGAAGGAAGATGGGCTAGGAGTGGAGAATCTAAGGGGCTCTGGCACCATCGCAGGGGAGTCTTCACTGGCATACAATGAGATCGTCACTATCAGCATGGTAAGTGGTGAAGTCACTCAGTCCAGCTGCACTGAAGCCCTTATTATTACGCTTGCTCTTGTTATTGGTAGAAGTATCCTCTAAAGACTACCCGTCCCCCATACCATAAACTATAGCTCAACAGTGTCCAATCACGGTTCTGGAGGGCTGTCTCATTGTTGACAGGTCAAGTGATATCATAAACTACTTCAGAGTCTGGATGGAGGTTATTCATGTGCTCAGTTTAAACAATTTAGAACGGGGTTGGAACAAAGACTAGAAGTGGAAGGGCCAGCTTTGGCCGCCCCTGCTACAGATCCCGAGTTCTGAAAAGGATTTTTTCTTTTCATCGTGTCTTTATGATATGAACTGTTGCTGTCCTGTATAAAAGCTTGTTCTTTTTTGCAGGTGACGTGCCGTGCGATTGGGATCGGAGCATACCTGGTCAGACTTGGCCAGCGCGTCATACAGGTGGAGAACTCGCACATCATTCTCACTGGAGCCAGCGCCCTCAACAAGGTCTCAGCAGCAGCATTTACTTTATTTTGATCCTGTTACTGTCTGTCTGTTTTAACTAGCACTGCTAACAATACTTCCTCGGTTCTCTGTTGGCTTGCTGTGCAGGTCCTCGGCCGAGAAGTGTACACTTCCAATAACCAGCTGGGTGGGGTGCAGATCATGCACAACAATGGAGTCTCGCACACCACCGTCCCCGATGACTTTGATGGAGTCTTCACCATTTTACAGTGGCTGTCCTACATGCCAAAGGTACTGAACAACCCCCACAGACTTGCAGTGCTCTCAGCTGGTTGTGTGTTACCGTGATGGGGAAACACACCAACAAATTCCTCCTTGTAAGAGTTGGTGACTCAAGCCTGTCATTTCAGAACAAGCACAGTCCTGTCCCTGTGATAACACCCGAAGACCCTGTGGACAGAGAGATTGAATTCATCCCCACCAAGGCCCCCTATGACCCTCGCTGGTTACTTGCCGGAAGACCTCATCCCAGTAAGAATTATTTTTAGGAACCATTAAAAAAAAGTGTTTGTTAGGAAATTTTCGATTTCTGATTCCTGAAGACAAATGAGAAAACAGACAGAGGGTGATTTATTATCAAGCTGTTGTCAAGAGATTATTTCAATCACACTCTGTAAATCAGGAGCCACAAAACAAAGTTTCTCTGGGTGCAAAGCCACTTGTGTGTTTCGGGTCTTTCCTCAGCACAAGGCATTGAGAGCACCAGGATCTGGGGCTATGTGGATAACATTCATGATTGTGTTTTACAGCTGTGAAGGGTGCTTGGCAGAGTGGCTTCTTTGACCACGGGTCCTTCATGGAGGTGATGAGTTCCTGGGCTCAGACTGTAGTGGTGGGCCGAGCCAGGTGAGTTGATTTGCTTTGTAGATAGGTGTTGTTTCAGCCCAAGAAACATGTATTTTGTTCATGGATAAACCCCTGTGTGAACGGTCTTTAACGTTAATTGAAAGAAGCGCCGTTAATTTTAAAAGGAGTATCCAGTTTCCAGAGCACAGACAGATGGTGTGTGATTGTGATTCTCCCTGCAGGTTGGGGGGAATTCCTGTGGGGGTGATTGCTGTGGAGACTCGCACTGTAGAGGTGGCGATCCCCGCCGATCCAGCCAACCTGGACTCTGAGGCCAGGGTAAGTCAGTAGCAGGTGATTTGTATAGCTTAGATCCTCCCTGGATTCACTGTATGTACATCTACAGTAGATACCACTTTTATGCTGTAATTTGTATTGTATTGTATGATGTAATGTTTTGTATAATAGTTTCCCCACCCCCTCCCTCTTCAGCTCGTGCAGCAGGCTGGGCAAGTGTGGTTCCCAGACTCTGCGTTTAAAACAGCCCAAGCCATCCGGGACTTCAACCGCGAGCGCCTCCCTCTCATGATGTTTGCAAACTGGAGGGGCTTCTCTGGAGGGATGAAAGGTGCCTATACAGAATGATATCTGGTTTACTGTTTAATAAAATTCATGGAAGCTTTACTATCTGTATTGTCTCCCCCCCACTCAGACATGTACGATCAGATTTTGAAATTCGGCGCCTACATCGTTGATGGCCTGAGAGAGTTCCGCCAGCCTGTGCTGGTCTACATCCCACCACACGCAGAGCTAAGAGGGGGGTCTTGGGTAGTGATCGACCCCACCATCAACCCCCTCTACATGGAGCTGTATGCTGACAAGGAGAGCAGGTACCCTTTCTGACTGTTCATTTATTTAAACTAGATGTATTAGGCACATCCTGCTATGTAATATATGCTAACCTATGTAATTTAAACTAGAAGTATCTTACCCGCATACTGGGGAATAAGTTCTGTCTGACCTGCAATTCCTGATATGTCCATAGGGGTGGCGTGCTGGAGGCGGAGGGCACAGTGGAGATTAAGTTTAGGAAGAAAGATCTGGTGAAGACCATGAGGAGGATCGACCCAATCTACTCGCAGCTCGCTGAGCAGCTAGGTGAACGGGGTTTGGTTATGGAGAGGGATGCTTGATATGCTGCTTGTAAGGCCAACTATGTTGCATAAAAGTGTTAATGTAACCCTCTCTCCCCTCTCGCCTGGCCAGGCACCCCAGAGCTGTCTGACACAGAGCGCAGGGAGCTGGAGAGCAAGCAGAAAGCTCGGGAGGAGTTCCTACTCCCCATCTACCACCAGGTGGCAGTGCAGTTCGCGGACTTACATGACACACCGGGACGCATGCAAGAGAAGGGAGCCATCACAGTAAGGGCACATCCTGATAAACCAGCTATCGACAGTATTCTGTGTTGGATAAAGGCATTCGGCCCGCCTGGGTAAAGAATCATGTTGCCAATAAAGTGCAAAAATGATTTAAAAAAAAAAAAAAAAAAAAAAACTACTGCAACCAACTGCAGATATTGTGGATTAGCGTAGAAATGTAACATGCTGCTTTTTGATTTAAAAGTGTTGTCGAGTGTTTTATGATGCTGTTTTCCCTAACCTTGCTCCTCGTTTCAGGATATCCTGGAGTGGAAGAACGTGCGTGTTTTCTTCTACTGGCGTCTGCGCCGCCTCCTGCTGGAGGAGGTGGTGAAGCGCGAGATCCTGCAGGCCGATGGGGAGCTGAGTGACGGGCACATCCAGTCCATGCTGAGGCGCTGGTTTGTGGAGACGGAGGGGGCTGTCCAGGTGGGTGCAAAACTTTACTACTGGGTGACCCCATCACCCACTGGGTATACAGACCCATTTCAACATTGATGATAAGCAGCTGCTGTTCCTGAGGGACGGGTGGTTAATATTGGGTGTGTTGCAGGCCTACCAGTGGGACAGCAACAAGGTGGTGGTGGAGTGGCTGGAGAAACACCTAAAGGAGGAAGACGGGACTCGCTCTACCATCAGGGAGAACATCAAGTACCTGAAAAGGGACTACGCCCTCAAGCACATCCGCAGGTCAGGGCCTCGCAGAATCACTCGCCTTTCAACCCTCTGCCTGATCAGGGATGCAGATAAGACTCCCATTGCATAAGTAGTTTGAGCCATTCCTGGTTTTACGATGAGTTTAAAGACGTGCCTATACACTGGCGAATCAAGCTTCTGGTACTGTAAAACCTGGAATGAGTGAAACTGCTATGCTGCAATAGGAGTCTTATTTCCATCCCTGTCTGATGCCATCCCATGTAACCCTTCATTTTTCTTCATTTTTCTACCAGTTTGGTGCAGGCGAATCCGGAAGTGGCCATGGACTGCATTATCCACATGACGCAGAACATCACACCCTCCCAAAGGGCTCAGATCTCCCGCCTCTTGGCCACTATGGACAACTCTCCTTCCAGCTGAGGCACCTGCTGGGCACAGAGCAGCTTCACGCCTTGCCTGCGGTGCTGTAGAACAGGGACTAACCCACTCAGAATCATCAGGGATTCGCTCACTGCCTCTGATAGAGGCTGCTCTAATAATAGGGCTCGGGTGTCTGTGGAATAAATCTTGTTTGTACTCTTGATAAATGTTGTTCCTAAGCTGTTCACCTCGCTGTACAAAAGGACTGAAATTGCAATGACTGGGTAACCCCCTATTGGTAAAAGGAAGACAGTGTTCTCCTTGGTCTTAAGTGGCTGCTTATTCCCTGTGCAACACTAGATTGGTTTCAAGCAACACAACTTTTGTAATACAGTATATCAGCAGGAATTGCAGGTTTAAAAATACAACCTGTGATTAACAAGAAGTTATACTGGTCTGTGTTCCATTTCAGCATCTTCAGATTATCAGATTTGGCTCTCCAAATAATGACACCAGGTACCTTTGTGTGCTTAGTTTAAATATACTGATTTGAATCAAAGGTTAAAAAGAATACTTTAATGGGGGGGGAAGTAAGCTTACCCAGAAAATGTCCCAAAATGTCAGGTTTTCTACAAAAGCAAATTTTACAGACGGATACAGTTGGTTAATCTAAATAAATCAGGATTTAAAAAACAACCTTGTTTGATCCAGTGTGCACTGCTGGTTGGAGCAGAGTAGTGGAATCAAGGAAATCAGGCTTTGAATCTTAACTCGGCATGTAAACTCACAAGGCTCAGAGGTCGTTCGTTTCCTGTTAGCTTGTTGATTTTAAGTAACTTGAAAAGCACACACTGCTGACAGACTCAACTCTTGGGTAGCTGGGTTTTAAAACCTCCGAGCCGTTTTTAAAAACAATCCAGAATAAACATTTACAGAGCCAGACGTTTTTTTTTATTATCTAGTTCTAGGATTTATAAACTCGACTTGAAACCGAGCTGTTGCAGTGAAATCTTTGCATGCGACAGTATCAATGAAATAGGTAGGACACTGAAAAGGTGATGCCCAGCCAGAAAAATAAAAAGCAACTTTCATTTTGTGGGGGTACTTTTGTATGTGCGTGTGTCATTTTATTTCACTTTTTCGACACACTGGCATTTGAAATACATCAATATTATATGACCATTTGAACATGTTATTGTTTGTACTGCTTTTTTGTCTTTTTTTTGGCTTCTAATTAACTTACACAAGCCATTGTACTCATGGATTGTATGTGTGGTTTTTTTTCAGTTTTCAGTTGTACTACATTGCAGTGCCATGAATTTAAGCATCCTTCCTAAACTGTTCTCTTCCAGTGCCGTCTCTTTTATGAATCCTGTGTTTGTAATTGCATCGCTCATCTGGGTAACTGTAAATTCACAAGCATTGTCAATGAATGTATCTTTTTTTGTTTGTTTGTTTTTGTAAAATGTTTTTGAAAACCACAAAGAATGAAATCGATTTAATAGTTACTTCCAAGTTAACATGCTCTGTCTACTGTGTAAGTAGCCGCGGCTAGTTCTGCCGGGAGTCTGAGGCACCCCTTTAAAAGATGGACCATGCTCAGGGCTTATGGAAAGTGTCCGCTGTACCAGCGGGCGCGGGCTCGTATGCGTTCTGGTTACCAATTTTGATTCGGGACCCTACCAAGGTTGTTAAGTGATTTAAACTGCTTTTGTTTGAGCGCGGTGGATAATCCTGAAATACTGTAAAATGTTTTTGAAAACCACAAAGAATGAAATCGATTTAATAGTTACTTCCACGTTCCACATGCGTCTGTCTCCTGTGTAAGTAGCGAGGCTAGTTCTGCCGGGAGTTTCTGAGGCACCCCTTTTAAAAGATGCGACCCTGCTCAGTGGCTTATGGAAAGTGTCCCGCTGTCCCGCGGGCGCTGGGCTCGTATGCGTTCTGGTTACCATTTTGATTCGGAGACCATACCAAGGTTGTTAAGTGATTTTAAACTGCTTTTTGTTTTTGAGCGCGGTGGATAATCCTGAATACTGTAAAAGAAAAAAGAAAAAAAAAACACAGATTCCTTTTCATTTAAATATTTATTCCTAAAGTGAGGATGTGTTTACAAAGATAATTTACTATTATTCCTTCTAGTAACCCTAAAATGTATACAAAATAACAAAAACACAATACTTTCAACAAATGCAGTTGATGTATCTTATATGAAGTTTTCCCTTGGTAATAATGAAGGGGTAAAGCTGCAGTATCCCCCATTGAGTGATGTACAAGCTATGATTGTATCATTTTGATGAAGTATTTAATACAAAGTGTTTTGGAAGAAAACATAATTAAATTGTAGAAAAGGGGAAAGTCAAAACTTGCAGTGCAAGCCTCATTAACACCAAATGCATACATTAAATAAGTTAATTTTAAATATTTAAATACATTTAGCATTAGGTTAATGAAAATAATGATGTCGTCTTACATGAAAAAACAAAGGGGCTTTGATTGGTGTTTTTGTGTTGCAATTACAAGAAAAAGTGTTAGCATCGCTTTAATTAGCCTTGAGGAAATATAAAGCACTTTATAATTGTGAATCGCATGCAGACTTTTCCTTTGATAAGGACGTCTGTAAAATGAAGAGCTGATCACATATAAAGGGATAATGCAGCCTGAGAACATGTAAACAGTGCTTGATTAACAACCAGCACGCCTCATCTCTCTCTCATCACATCAATAAATAGAAATACAAACAGTAATACTGCCTAGCACGAGTACAGAAAAACACAGGACACCCTTATCTATTATTAATAATAATATTATAAATCTAACATTCAACATTATTCCTATCTTGTTTTGTCAAATGAACAATTTTCTTTTCTTTTTTTGTTTTACGTTCGCTCTTTATTATATTACACAGTTCATATCCTTCAAATTTACATTATTACATGTGTTTGATAAAACAGTTATATCACAAGCAGACTTGCAACCATCACTTTGTCCTTTTCAGATTTTCAAGTCCAGGTGCTCAGTCACAGTTAACTGCTACCCTTAAATGAAAACAGTGGCACATGGTTCAAAATAGATTTGATATGCACAGCAAGTAAGATATTAGCATTGTCCATCCAGACCTCAATAGATAAATTCGATATAATGCCCCATGTAATTGCCCTGCAAAGGTGACATGTGCTTTTGGTTCTTATGCTACATCTGGCTTTAAAATGCAACTACAAAACAACCCTTAAAAATCAAAGTCCACTCTCATAAATCAAAGTTTGGACTCTGCAGTTCAGTGTTTGCATGAAAAGGAGACCATTGTTTTGATACAGAGACTTGGATATTAAGGGATCCTTGCTGTGTTGGAAGAGACGAGTGTATAGGAGAAAAGTTGCAGCCATTTAGTGTCAAGATCTGGAGCAGACATGTCCTGCACAGAGGGACAATGCATGGCCTGCTGGAAAAATAATGAGCCTTTCTGAGGACTGGGTGAACGGGTTTCACTGAAGCCTGACAGCAATGTGTGAAAGCATACAGTGTGCAACCTGGCCATGACGTTCACTGGTGACACCTGGTGGCTTGCTGTGATTCCCACAAAGAGCAGAGGAAGAAAGGGAGTGAGTAACCAGTTTTATGGCGTGCATGTATATCAGTGCCACTGTGCAAAAGTCAGGAGTTTAAATGTAATTTAGTTTTTGAATACAAGTCTAGTTTCTTTATAGTCTCTTTGATAGCTCTCTCTGCACTGGCCCTATAGCAGAGCGATAGGCTTGTTGTTGCCCTGCGTGCTCATGTACTGGGACGACACTGTGTCCAGGGTGGTGTACGTGGTGTAGAGGCCCGTGACCTGCAGGTCTGAGAAGGAGTGGTCACTGCTGCTGGACACGGGGGTCAGGCCGGTCGTGCCCAGGTCACAGTCCGAGAGCCGCAGAGGGGAGTTGCTGAAGGCACCTAACGTGTCTAGATTGAAGCTTTCGTCCTTCATCTCCTCCCACAGGTTTCCTGCAAAGCAATTAAAAAAGAAATGTTGGGGGTTTTTTTGCATTTGGAAGGTGTGTTCTATTTTTTGTTTTTTTAATTCCCTTTGAATTGGCAACCTTGTTTATATTTGCAACCCTGACTGGTGTGCAGATAATTCAGATATTATTTAAGATTCTTGCTTCAATTTAAACTTCTAATTAAATAAACATAACTAGTGACACTGTGCCATGCAAAAATATGTCTAATCTGTGGCGCTGCTACCCTGTAAATCATTATAAAAAAGTGTTGCAAGCCGCACCTTGCAGAGCGAAGTCCATGATGCTGGGGTCCAGTGCGTCCACCTCCGTGCTCATGTCGGAGTGCATGCTGAAGAAGTCGTGGTGCGGCTTGCTGGGGTGCTGGCTGAGGTCAGGCATGGTGTGGAGCGGGGGGGTCTGCGCCGGGGCGGGGGAGCAGGGCGCCAGGCGGGCGTGCGTCTGCAGCTGGTGGTGGTGCAGCGGCAGGGACTGCAGGGACAGCGTCATCACGGGCTGGGGGGGCAGGGGAGTCATCCCTCCCTGGGAGGAGGAGGAGTGGGTCACCCCTGGATCACATGGCTTCTGTCTGCACATCTCGGGCCGGTCTGTGATTAGCTTGTCCAGTTCGTCTGGGCAAAACAAACAAATGAGGCGCGTCAGCTTATTGGAACCCACCTAGCTATGACAAGGTGGGAATCGCGGTGCTGTTGGGATCTTCACCGTACTCACCTGGGTTGGCCATGCTGCGACGGATGGCAGGCAGGTCCTTGCGTTTCCACTTCTGCATCTCCTCCTCCATCTTGTCGATCTTGGCAGGGTTGAGAGCCCAGAGGCAGCCCTTGCGTGATGAGCTGCTCATCTTGTTCTCCACCTTCTCGAAGCACTTGTTCAGGGACAGGTTGTGCCGGACCGAGTTCTTCCAGCCATCCGGAGCTGTCTGAAAGGAAAAAAATCTATCATTTTACTCCTGAACTTTGTTTATGGCATACACTATTGTGATGGTAGACAGAGAGAACTCCATTGTCTTGCTCTGCTCTGCTCTTAAAAGTCAAGGCCAGTATCTGCTGTAAAGACACCCAGGCAGTGGTTGCTTAACCCTCCTTACCTTGAAATAGGGAAAGTGTTCCTTCATGAAGCTGTAGATTTCACTGACAGGGAGACTGCCTGTCTTGCTGTTCTTCAGAGACATGGCGATCAGGCAGCTGCAAATCAAACCCACTTGAAATGAAATGATTGCTAAAGGAGTCATTTCAATTTTCAAATAATAGGATTTGGGGTTCTCACCAGCTTCCTTACTTACATTACAAACTAAAATAGATAGTTGACTGAAATACAGCAAACGGGTTTCAAACAACAGCAAAGCGTAGCTCATTTGCATTGCAGGATACCTATGCTATTACCACACAGGAATTGGAAATCAA
>NC_054591.1:684253-709253 GCF_017654505.1 Polyodon spathula
CTAGTATAGGGTTAGTGTAGAATTAGTACAGGGCTAGTATAGGGTTAGTGTAGAGTTAGTACAGGGCTAGTATGGGCTGGAGGCTCACGTGATGAGGTGCCTGGAGCAGTCACAGAACAGCATGAGCATGGCCAGGAGCCTCTTGGACTCCTTGGTGTCATTGTTCAGGCACTCCATGAACAGCTTGAGCCCTCCCTGGGGTCCCAGCTCACAGATAAAGGCCCAGAGCTTGGGGAGCAGGTCGTCCAGGTAAGTCAGCCCTGAGGTAAAGAAGACAGATAAGCAGTGAAATCTGTCTCATTACAATGCAAGCCAATGAATGGGTTTAGCTGGTGGGGGGGGCTGACCTGTAAGGATCTGCAGTCTGATCTGTGTGAGCGTGGTGAGGGCAGTCTGGTACAGCACACAGATACTGCACACCTTGCGCACCTCCACCGAGTCCACACGCCTCCCCCCCACTGGCTTCAGGATGTTACGCACCGAGGCTGACTTCTGGAACGCGCGCTTGAAGAGATCTGGAGGGAACGAGAACAGGAGCTTTTAATAAAATAATCTTGATAACCTTGTATTAACTTGTGGGTACAGCTGGGCTCTACAGCTCGAGGACTGGGATCATGCAGGATGACAGTCCTGTGCAGCATACTAGGAGAGCAGTGAGCACTCACTCTTCACGGGTAGGTTGGTCTGCTGTGTCGATGACTGAGCGCCTGACTGAGCAGGCTCCTGGCTCTCCAGCTTCTTGCTCAGCACATCGCTGAAGAGCGTTCGGATCACAGTGACCCCCCACAGGTACTGCAGCTGCTTGGTGACCAAAGGCATCGACTCATTCAAACTGTGCCAAGGGGGACAGGAGAGGGGGGCGGGTTAGTGCAGTCACTCAGCAGGTAGATAGAGCAGTTTCATTTGAGAGGCTCCAAAGATGCAACATGCAATATTTCTGGCTTCTGGCAGAAACGGCCATTAAAGTAATTAGATATATACAACAAACTTGTACTTTTAAAGTATTCTTAAGCTGTATCTTACTAATTTCACAACATTTACACTGTTGCTAAGGAGGCAACAGCTTAATCAATGAAGGCTGTCTGAAGCGCGGTGTTGTTTCTGGTCAACAGAGTGGTTGGTTTTAAAGAAGACAGGAGTATGTGACCTTACAGCTCTGTTAAGAAAGTCTTATTTCTCTCTGATAGTGGAAGTGAGGCTAGGCTAGGTTTCTGGGAGAAGTAAACTGGTCTTGCTGACCCGTAGTCGACAGTCTGGGAGAACCAGCCCAGAACAGGGTGCCAGTGAGTGAGGTTGGACTTCTTCTGCGAGACGTATCTCTGGCAGTAGGACAGCATGTCGGTCAGGTCCCTCACAAAGTGGTTGGCTTCCTCCTCCAGCACCTTCTCAGTCAGGTAGCCCAGGTGGATGAGGTTCCCTGCAGAGACGCACACACACCAGCATCTTCACCATGTACAGACACACAAAAAAGCATCCAACGCTTCTGTTTCCTGTCTTTCCTCCTAGCTCAGTCTGCCTGCTAACTAAATATCTCTGTAGTTCTTAACAGCCAACCGTCTCCTCTTCAAAGATCCGCAAAAACATTTGTAAAAGCATGATGTCCCACAAGTGCAGTGGCTCTTCAAATAGTAGCTATTTACAGAATTACTGCCTGAGATGCTTGATCTTTTACCACCCAAAAATGGGTTTAACATAAAGCTCTTAAATGGTTAAGAATCTGAGGCAAGCAAGTGAATTCGGGACTCCACTGTTGCCCATAATGCTTTGCCTTGGTATTGGCAACTGAAGGGTCTTGTATATAGGTAACATGTATTTCTACTTCATTTGATTTCCGATCTCTCGGATTACTCTAACCGGAACCCTACTTACGGGCAACTGCTAAAATGTCTTCAGCGTTTAAGGTGACATTTCTGAAAATGTAATAGGAGTGCTTACCCAGAAGGCACAGTGTGTGGCTCCCTTCCAGGCACACACAGATATCACTGCACTGCTCCTCCCTGCTCAGAAACAGGATGAACTTCCGCAGGAGGTCGTGAGCCTGGATAGTGGCTATGCACTGCAAAGACACAAGAGCAATCCTGCCTGTGAATCACTTCCAACGCTGTGCGCCCAAATTTCGATATGTACTGCAATGACGTTTTATTACCTCCGGTGTAAGAGTGTGGAGGTGTGAGACGATGGCTGGGACAGACATGATGTGGATCAGCAAGGATCTCAACAGGTTATCAGAGAAGTGAGCAGCAATAACAGGCCTGAGAACACAGGGAAAGACACACTCCCTTACAAACAACCACATTTCAAAACAACCTGATTATACAGGCCACCTTTAGAAGTCATTACAAGCAGGTTTTTGGGGCTGTATTTGTTTGCATTCTTGGTCAGTTTGTAAGTTAGGCTCACAACGTGTAACTTAATAAACAGTGTACTGAAATGCACGGGACACAGGAAGCAAACGAGAAGCCTTGGAGCCAGCAAATTCATTAGGGAGTCTGCAGTACAGCGGCCAGAAAATTTACTAGAGGCTCAGCAGCAATACCAGGCAGCTCACTGCTTCGTTTCCTAACAAATAATTCATACGGATAGCTCAGTTCTATCTTAAGAATTACTGGAGGTAGCAAATTTAATAAAGATAATTCAGTTCTGGGATTGTAGCAACCAGAAAATCCAATACAAAGAACTTAAGTTAGCAATTTCAGTACATCATAGTAGCCTGGCAAATCAATAGAGAACACTAGCTTTACGGGGTCACAGCTGCAGGTCACATACAGTGATCAGGATTTCTCTTACCGTAGTGCCAAAGTAAAGATGGCTGTTAAAGAGGCTTTTGAAAGACAGGGCCTGGATCTCGCCAGTCCATTTGTTAACAAAATCTGCAAGAAATGAACGATTAACACCGGATTCGAAACGTGGCTATTTTGTCATTATGCATTAAAGTCCTGTAATAACATTCACTGTATTGCACTGACGGCCGGTGGAATGGCTTTGCGGTACCTGCAGTATAGTATAAAATCCCTTTTGATTGAGTTGGCCCATAATGTTCTCACAAATCCGGTTCAGGGCTGGCCGAAGGGCCTCTCCTACATCAAAGAGAAAAAATCTTAAGGAATTTCCCTTATAAAATATAACTGTGTTGTGACGTGGTAAAAGCACTGCAGTGTGCAGTAAAGCAAAGACATGGTGAAGCACAGATCCCAGTGCGCAGTGCCCGTGCTCACCCTTTACCCGGAGAATCTTCCACGTGCTCGTGTCTGTAAAGGTCACCAGCATGCTGAGGTACAGGGTCACCATCTTGTTGTCTTGCAGGATGTCCGGCTGAAAGAAGAAAACACGTGTTTTGTTGTAATAAGTAAAAATACATTTTTAAATAAAGTCAACAACATGTCAATCTAATACTGAATCTGTTATATTCTTGGAAGACACATGATAGATAGACAGACAGATAACTAGTCCCACCTACCTTTAGCTTTTTCAGGAACTCGCAGGATATCCAGAGGATGTCCTTTACCTGTTTTATCCACAGGAGAGTGAGGTCTTTCGAAAGTGCTAGGGACACATACCACACCTAGACAAGAAAAAACACAGGGCAACGATGAGCTTCGGGCACATGTCTTAACTGACTTTTACCGCTGAAATACAGATATATTGCCATTGTAAAGCTCTGTGAGAGGTGTAAAGACTTGAAGCACATGATTGGTTTGTAAGGGAGGAGTAAGATCGCTGCCTGTGTCACGCACATGGAGGAATGGGCTAGCTGTCTTTGTTGAAATGACAGCAGAAACGACAACACTAACCTTGGGTTCATTCTCCACCTCCATGCTCCCAAGGATGCAGCGGCACAATTTTTCAAACCTCTGGATAGAAATAAAAGATATGCCACACTGTGATACTAGGATTGCAACTACTAGCATTTCCTCAAAGTCCTGAGGGTCTGCCTGCTACTTACAGTATTACAAACTTATCTCAAGTCACAATACAGAGAATGAAATGCAAAGCACACTAAAAAACACATCACTAGAAAATGGTAGGTTTCTCTCTGTGATACCCAGCTAAAACTAAAGGAATAACACAGACAGCCGTCCTACTCACCAACTTATCTTCTTTCATTATGAATATAAATAATAATTTTCTTGCAATTTTAAAAATTGAAAGTGCGTTTCTTTTAGAAGATCCAGCATCACAGCCTTCAAAGAATTCATCAACCTCCCTCCTGAAAAAAAGAAAGTATAGATTCAGCAAGTTAGGTCACATTGAGCTGCTGAGCAGAAGAACCAGCACATGTTTTTAATACACTTCTCAAATGATTTAACTGAGAAATATATGCTTGCAGATGTAGACTTGCATCCAGAGGGAAAGAGTTTAAAGGAGTGCTAACTTTTAAAATCCATATACTTTATTTAGGATTATCATATGACTCCACGTACACAAGGACAGTTCAGGCTTTTCAATTAACATTGCAATGCACTCTGATACGTTTTACCTGTCTCAGGTACCTTTCACAGCAGGACTACACTTACCAGAATGCATTGGGATGCAAGTTGAAACTGTCCCAAATGCTCCTAGTGTACATGGAGTCATATGGCAACCTTAATTTTATTAATATTATTACTGATCCCTCATTTATTGTGCTAAAAAATAAAGTTTTTAGGAACGCCTGCAGCTTCGTTATGCTACCCATGCCCGTATTCCAGTCGGGGCTCCGTTCTGATTGGCCACCTCACCTGATTTGCTTCTGCAGGCGGCAGTGGCAGAGGAAGCGTCGGATGAGAGCCTGTATCTGTGTGGCAGCTCTCTCCCGCTCCCGCTGCCCCTTCCTCTCCTCGCGAGCCTGCCTGGCCTTGTCCAGGAACTGGGACTTGGAGGACTGAGCCACACCAAACATCTTTCACTCCTGACGGCAGAAAGCACAGGCTTACACCAGCCACAGAGTGAAACCGGCAGCTCTTCAATACAGTACAGCAGTGCAAACACACGTCATGGAGCACATTTTGACATGTTGTTGTACAGTGTATTTTTTGTTTTATCTCTCTGCATACAATGCTATTCATTTGCATTAAACATTGAGCTTTTTTGAACATGTGCTTTTAATATAACAGTTCACTACAGGGTGGTTATGTCAGGGAGGAAAAAAAAATCCCATTCACTACAGAGCACCAAATTGCATGAAACAAGACTCCAGAACGACCACCTCTTCTGGTTATAAAGGCCCTTATCGCTGACAGCTCAGAATGCAGCTGTTGCCCAGGGACACAGTACACCTCTTGGCAGCCATCCTACTGACTTTATAAAGTTGGCAAGAACCATAACATGCTGAGCTACACTGAATGCTTTATATGATGTCCCCCGTTTAAGCAATGCTTAAATAAAGAAATCGCGGACTCACCTAAAGCTTTGCTCTTGACTGCAGATTCACAGTTCATTACAGAAACCACATCATGCTTTGCCTTTCTCTCCCCGGCTCAGACCAATCAGCGAAATGCAGAAAACGCCGCAGCAGCGGGTTTAAATCCAGCAGCTAGCTGATCAGCGGTGTCATCTCTGAAGAACAACAACGGGAATAACGACTGCCTTTATAATGCCTAGAAAAACTACACAGCCTTCTTACGCAATCTGTTACAATAAATGCGCTTCCCGGTTGTATGCAAATAAGTAAAATGCCCTTTACCCGCTGTATATTCACAGGTAGCACATCGTGTAATATTAAAGGGATATTTAAAAGCAATGGGCTGAAACAACTATGATTTCGCTCACCACGGCAAGACAGTGTGCAACACGCGAAATTAAGGTGGGGGGATATTTACACCATATTTTTTCCCCAAAAAATTAGCAGAACATGAAAACTAGATGAGAATATAGTGGTTAAATATTATAATTACAAGTTCTAACACATCCGCATAGCCTACGTACAGATTGTTTGCTTATGATCGCTGTCACCTGAGATGGATGCTGTCATTCCTAATAGTACAGTATTCCCACGAACCGAGAACAAAATATGTATTTCTACACTTAACAGAAAAGTTAGTTGACAGTAGCCATTATTACAAATACCAGTTAGGTTAATATATGAAACAGTGTTCCTTCTACCTGTCTGTTAAACGATACAATACAACATAAAAGTAAAACACACACACAAACAAAACGAATAGCAATTTATGAACACCGAAAATTATGAACCCACACTATCGCTATTGTGTATGTTGTGATTGATAAAACGCGACTCCCTTATTAATATACTCGTGAAACAATTCGTGAATATGTGTTGTCAAGGAATTATGACGTTTTATCACCAGAGCAGGAAAATAAAAAAATAAAAAAAATGTAAACAATAAAAACAAAACCACACACTGAATTCAGCCATTAATCCTCGTGGTTTTACATCTAAACCCATCCGGGGGGAATCCACAGATTTCATTCTTCTTAACATTTACTTAAACTCCATGTTTCACGCTTATAACTAAAAAAAATAGATTTTTTTCTCTATAGATAGTTCGTCTTTTTCGTAACGTACGTGGATAAAGTGGGTATTTCAGCGTTCCTATAATATAGGAACTGTTTTTTGATGGAGTTCTGTTTGCGGTTACACACTGCGGGGCGGAAATGATTTTTGTTGGCATCATTGAGGGGCAGAAAGTGTTAAGATTAACAAAAACGCTCTGCTGTACCAAACATCTGCCCTGAACCTTTGAGACTACTCAGTCACTAACACTAACGTGTGTCAGTATCCTTTTACCGTCTTATTGATGGGAATGAACTGTTCGTTTCTTTAACAACAGTCCAGTAAACGTTCAACACAAAGTACAGTATAAAGGAATGTAGCCGCTCTAGATTTGAATTTGATCTCGGTGGTGGAGGTCATCTCTGACGGAAATGCATTTGTAGTAGCCGTGCCCTAGCCCGGAAGTGGGTGTTTCCTCCCTGACTGGTTCGCAGTGTTGGTTCTGGATTTGATGGTAAAACACGAAATAAAGTTTTTATTTATAAACTGGAAATATTGGGATTGTTTTCAGAATGCGTTCGACTTCTCGAGTTCGCCTGTAAAAGAAAAGAGATACGCTGTAGTTGTGTTTGCGGAGTTGTGTATTGTGTTTGTGTGTATGCTACGAACAAGAAAAAAAAAAAAAAAGGCTTTTAAACTTTAGTTTTCCGGCTCCAAATTGTATCATTTTACAATCTCACCGAGATCAAACTTATTTAAAAATAATTCTATTCTTAAACGCAATTATTGTGAAATTATTTGTAAACATACAATGTAACTGGATTTAATTACATTTAAGTACTGTAACCACAGTTTATTAGGAGTGGAGGCGTTAAAGGAGGAAAGTCATATCTTGGGTCGACTTTATCAGTAAGCTTAGGTGTAAAGAGACATGTTTAAAATATGTTATTTCTAATATTAAACTACTAGCTCGTCTAGAGAACACGAACAATGATCTGTAGCTAGGAGAAAGATACCCTTGCTATATTATTAATGAAAACCGTTCAGACGACAGTGAATCCTCTCGGGATTAGGGTTATGAATAAATCATTTTCAGTAATAAATACTGGATCCCAGTGGTCGCTTTATATATCCAGGGCACTGTTCTGACTAATTTACTAATAATCTAATAGCAATTATAAATAACTTTTTGAGTACTGTATATAAATATTTAGTTACTGTGTTCTTCTTTTAAAGAATTTAATTAAGAAGAAAACACTGGTTTGTGTCAGACCTGGAGTCAATTCCAATTCCAGCAGAATTCTTCACTGAAATTTAATTACAATTCCAATGCTGTTTTGTTCAATTACAAGTGCCAAGGTTCAAGTTGTGAATGAGCCCAGGTCTGGTTTGTATTGTATAGAATTTTACTGTTTAAAAAAAAAAATCCTTATATCTAAATACATCTGTGTGTGTGTGTGTGCTCTGAGTGCAGGAAGAGATGTCAGGAGAAAGTGTGGTGAGCACGGCAGTGCCGGCAGCTACGACCCGGCCCACCTCATTCAAGGGCTCGAGCCCCAGCTCCAAGTACGTGAAGCTGAATGTGGGGGGAGCGCTGTACTACACCACCATGCAGACCCTCACCAAGCAGGACACCATGCTGAAGGCCATGTTCAGTGGCAGGATGGAGGTACTCACAGACAGTGAAGGTATGGGCAGGATCAAAGATTTTGCACCAGCAATACTGCAAGGTCTTTTGCTTTCATAAGAATGCAGTGCTTATGTGTACAGTACATATCACAGGGCTGGATATAAAGCTTACCATTGCATTGCAGGTTGAGTTGTGCCGTGTTTCTCTGTGATCTTATTTTGTACAGGTAACAGATTTTATAGAACAGAATTAAGAAATTGCTTTTGTACATGCATCCAAGGAGCCCCAGACAAAGCAGAGCTTAATGCCAGAGCTGCTGATTGGTGTAAGCAGGGTCAGAAGTAGAAAGATCTTTGTTCTCTAAACCCCCAAAAAAAGAAAGGAAAAAAAAAAATGCAAACTCTTGGCCGTATTCAGAAATATTAGCTCTCTGAAATGAATTGAATAATACTTTATGAATGCTGTCTACTGTTGTACAGGCACGTAATGAAATCAGCACAAGATTATGCCTTGTGTGTATACCCAATGCTCTTACAGGACTGATGCTGTACTGGTGTGTGTGTGTGTGAGAGCGTCATTACAAGCTTACATATTCTTCTCTTTTTCAGGTTATTGGGTTGAGTAATGGCAACAAACAAAATGATTACAAAACATTACAGCTCAGGCCTACTAATTGAATCTTGAGATACTAAACTAAAGAATTGCAGTATGCACCAGAACACTGCATTTAATTCATGCCTTTGTTTTAGTTGCATCTTTTGAATTTTCAGTACGCAGCGTCCAGTCTTAATAGATATGAACGAAATTTGTATTGCCACAGTTCTGATCAAGGTCCGATTCACGACTGGATTATACATCAGTGCTTGTGAAGTAGCCATATACTGTATCATCCCTCTGGCTTTGGTGGTTATTTTAGGTTGAGAAAGCCTACTATTCTTTGGAATTGACGAGTTGAGAATAGTTACTAAAGCAGATTGCGAACCATAAATCTTAATTTGTATTAGCATATGGTGTTGTGGAGTTGAAAATAGTAATTCTTAATAACAGCATGTGGTTACAAACATCTGGTTTGGTGCAGGATGTCCAAACTGATTCTGGGTTAATCATATCTAGAGTCTCTCTCTGTCTAATCCTCCCACTGTATCTGCATCCCTCCTTTTTTGTCCCTCATTCTTTTCTCTCTTTCTGATTTGTTTGAGCCGCAATACTAAGGAAATGCCTGGCATTTAAAGACTTGATTTTACTGAACAAAAAAAGGAAAAGAAGAAAACAACCTGGTCTTGCAGAATTGTTACTCGATTTAAAGCCTTTAAACTGTGTATGATGTGTAACTGTTTATTTCTTTACTTTGTGCTCTAATCTAAACGTACAAACTATACCCCTTTAAAATCTGCCTATCTATAAATCTGTTTGTATCGTACCCTATTCAATATTATGTAGGATTTCTAAAGCCACAATTAAACTGTATATGTGTTGGTCATTCTGTTAACAACTTTTGGCCAACAATACTTTTTTTCCCCTATAAATAGACCCCAAAGTTTACAGATAGTGGACTGTATTTTCCACTGTGGGCAAACTACAGGAAAATTATCCACTCCACAGTAAATATGTGATGCGGGCAGTTTGCCCACGGAGCCACTGTGTGTGGGCCAGACTTGGCGTAATGATGTAGTGTGTTCAGTAATAAAGCAGAGAAACCTAATGTGTGGGATGAACTCAACTTGATTGGAGAACAAAGAAAACATACAAATATTCCTCTTTGAGGCCTATGACACATGTTAAAAATAAGTCACTTCTGGGAAAGGTAGTTTGTTTTTTCAATTACCTGTGTTGGCTTGTGTTCCTGACTGTCTCTCCTGTCTCCTACAGGCTGGATCCTGATTGACCGCTGTGGGAAGCACTTTGGAGCTGTCTTGAATTACCTGCGTGATGGAGCGGTGCCCCTGCCTGAGAGTAGGCGGGAAATTGAAGAGCTACTTGCAGAGGCCAAATACTACCTTGTGCAGGGGCTGGCAGACGAGTGTCTGGCAGCACTGCAGGTACCAGCCTCCCACCCGTTCTGTACCCCTTTCTCTCTCTGCTTACCTGGTTCAGGGGCTGGTAGAGACAAGCCTATCCCTATTGTTGGTTTACACCATCCTCTCTGTCTCTACCAGTCTCTCGCTTTGTATGGATTCTACCTCAGAAGTGTAATGGATTTGATTTTGTCATTGCAGAACAAGGACACATACGAACCATTCTGTAAGGTCCCTGTGATCACATCAAGCAAAGAGGAACAGAGACTGATAGCCACCTCTAACAAGGTGAGCAACAGCAGGGTCATCCTTCTATTGATCTCAGTAAGAATACCACAACCGAGTGTTCTGTTGATGGGTCTTGTAATGGCTGTCTGTGGACTAGACCGAGACCACTGGAGCTTACTGTAGTTACACACTACTGTATATATTTTTGGAATCACTTTTTCTGATTTGGTGACTCATGCTGTGCCTAACCCCTAGCGATCTCTTCTTTCATCAGCCTGCTGTTAAGCTGCTGTATAACAGAAGCAACAACAAATACTCTTACACCAGGTAAGCAACTGCTCCTGTGCTGAAGAGCAGCTTTCATTGGTTGCTGTTCTGCTGTTTTGTAAAACACCCATGTTATTTATGCGTCTTGAAATTGTGTGCGTTTGTTTTCGTGCAGTAACTCAGACGACAACATGCTGAAGAACATAGAGTTGTTTGACAAGCTGTCGCTGCGCTTCAACGGCAGGGTCCTCTTTATCAAGGACGTCTTGGGGGACGAGATCTGCTGCTGGTCCTTTTACGGGCAGGGCCGCAAGATCGCTGAGGTCTGCTGCACTTCCATCGTGTACGCCACTGAGAAGAAACAGACGAAGGTAGAGTTAATTAGGCATGGGAGTGGGGCCTTGATGTTCGAGCCAAAGCACTGAGTGGCCTGGCAGTTGGTGTTTAGGGACAGGTAGGCAGGGTGGCTCCAGTAACTAGACCTCAAGCACTGGGATGCTGTGTGAGTGTTGAGGTCAGTGCTAATCTGAGGTGTTTGTGTGCTGTAGGTGGAGTTCCCCGAGGCTCGAATCTATGAGGAGACTCTCAATATACTTCTGTACGAGGCGCAGGACGGGCGTGGTCCAGACAATGCTCTGCTGGAGGCGACAGGGGGCGCTGCGGGTCGGTCAAGTCACCTGGACGAGGACGAAGAGAGGGAACGCATTGAGCGAGTGAGGAGGATCCATGTGAAACGGCCGGATGACAGGACACACCTCCACCAGTGAGAGGAATCAGCTGACCTTCCCCTACCCGCGCAGCTCACCTCCACTTACACTGCATCTCCTGCAGACGCTCCCCATTGGGATTCCTACAAAGGTAAAAGACAGCAACTGTTCATGGCTGTGTGCCATCTTAATGAGTCTTTCCTATTACAGTTACTATATGAATTCCCATATTCAATACAGTCACTGCTTTCTGCCTTTGTCCAGAGATACTGAATTTGAATAGACCTTCGGTTTTGTAATTTTTAAAGGAAATTAATGTTTGTTGCTGTATTTTGCCTTTAGAAGGCACTGTGCTGCCTGTAAAGATGGGATCATAACTCACTTAAACTAAGACATGTTGGCAGCCTATGTTTATGATAGGTATGTGACATGGGGTTTGGAACACTTTATAGAATTCACACATCAGTCAGTAATTTTGTGGTGAAGGCTGAGGTGTTTCTTCATTAGTCTGTCTACAGGATTAGAGCCTGCCTTAGTGCACACATCCTTTCTGCTTCCAGACTGATTCTCAGAACAGGAAAGGGTCGTGCATTTCAGCGGTTTGTTGGTGGGAATGCAAGTCTGTGTTTGTGTAAGTATGTACAGAGAGAATGTACATAAACATGCAGATTGTTCACTGTATACACACAGTGTAGCAGCAGTTTTAAATGGTTTGATTCAGGGTTGAAAGTCTTTGAGTCATTTTCTGTAAGGTCCACCTAATTCCTACTTTTTAATACAGCTTGTATATTAATATTCCAATGCTTCGAGGTGCTGATGTAAAGATGCGGTTGAAAATAAGCAAATAGTAATGGTTGGAAGACAACTCGACGTTGCCGTTTTTTTTTTTTTACAAAAACAAAGCAAGCCTGAAGAACAAAAAAAAAAAAAAAAAAAATTCTATCCGTTTTTGCAGTTCAGGACAATACAAATCCTAATTCCTCTCCTTTCCCAAAGCAGCTATAAAAGGTTGAGTCTCCTGTACAGTAAATTTGTCTTATATACTTGTGTGTGAGTGTTTGTTTGTGATGTGAGTTTTTAGTTCCATAAAATTTTAATTGATCATAATTCTTAATTGTTAGCTTCTTACCATTATGAATTTGTACTATCAGTAAAGGTGCTACTGAATGCAACGTGCCTGGAGTAATGCGCTGTTTCAGTGGGTGATATCACTGGAGTCAAATTGATTTGTATTCTTATTATTGGCAATTTTAAGCTATCTTATTTAAAATAAACTTTTATACATAAATTCTGTTTTTTATTCCTCTGGACATAATTCAACAGTGTGAAAAAAAAACCACAGATTAACAAAACTAAGCTTCTACTGTATAATGAAAATCAGATCATGCAAATTTCTGTTCCTGTACCATGTGATTCAGTATCTGCATTCTCCCTTGTTTCACTTTGAATGCTGCAGAACCTAAACAAATAAGACACACAAACTAAACTTGTCTTCTCTGTATTCCAAACATGGGCATTACATGTGTTGGCTTTATGTTAAAGTGATTTGTTGGAGTGATGTGTGTAAAATGACGTCATGCTTGTAGCTGTTGTAGGGGCCCCTGATAACTTCCATTAGTGACCGTGTTGGTGAATAAGTGCACGCTGAGACCTATCACTTATCTGTTACCTGTATTTAACATCTTGGTATTACAGTAGGGGAGGGGTTGTGAGGTTAGAAATTAAGAATATCCTTCCAAATTTACAATAATGACAAACCTACAACATGGCACGTGCTGCAACAGTGGTCCTTACCATTAGAGGGCAACATTACATAAGGAACAATAGGCTCTGACCAGTTAGCACAGGTTCAGTCATAGAAGATGGTCACTTCTACGCATAGTATTCACCCCCCTCATTGCAAACGCTTGGAGTAAAGTCGGGGTTTTCCCAGTAGATGCAGTAATCTCAGTCCTTTACTGTATTACATCTCACTCGAGAGCTAAAGCCTACAGTGTAATCTCTGCTGAGCTGCAGTAGAAAACATGTTGGAATCAATACTGTACTTCATTCCAGGCTCTCCCAACGGAGTGTACGTTTATTTTGTTAGATACAAATCTGTATTTTTTACAATCATCATAAAAACTACGAAAAACAACAAAAAACTGTCACTTTATTTAGCTGTGCACAAAAAAGCCTAAACTATATTTATAAATATTCTGTGTGTATACTTCACATGTACTTGTACGCTAATAAAATTTCTACAAGACCTTTTTTGTCGTTTTGAATTTATTTTATTTAAACATGGTTTTGTATGTATTTAAAATGTTATGGTACATATGGCTTCAATATCACAAAATAACAATTAACATGATGAGCAATGTGAACTGTCATTTGTCCAACAAATTTAATTCAGTCAAGCATGTGGAATGAGTCTCTTCTAGACACGTACAGGAGGAAACCTTAAGAAATCAGGACCAGCCAATTAAACCAGTGAGCTAATTCACAATAATCTTTTACACTTCGGATTCAGACCGTTCTGCTGAAAGCTGTCGTTCAAGCAGGTGCTGGTAGTTAAAGTTCAGACAATATTAACAGCGTAGCTGTGATATAAGGCAGTGCCAAATGCACAAACTGGTTTTAAAAAGTGTCTTTTTGGTACAGCCCTTATTTTTAAGTAATTATTTCAATCCATTCTGTGTTTTGTGGTATACATACAGAGTACTAATAATTGTCCTATTTTATATCTTAAATTATACAACAATCGGACACTGCTCTCCCACTGTTTTCTATAGAGGTGGGCCGTTCTGTTTTAACGGAATAAGAGATGATTCCAATTAAGGACTCCTGTTCTAAAAGCACTGCTTATTCTTACTCTGTAAGAAAGAAACCATAGAGGCAAGTATTCACTACCATAACAACTTGGAGCCCTCTTTGCAGTCAGTCCAGGATATGTTCAGAAAAGCAGACTCCTAACAGATCATCGAGACTTTGTTCTTGGAGACACCTGGGGCAAATAAAAAAAGAAAACCAAGCATTTCTTTTCAGGTATTTAAAAAAACAAAACACAAAACAAAAAAAACAACCTGCAAGCTGCATTAATTTAAAAGGATCATGGTATTTTGTTAATAATAAATTGGATGTGTTTGTTTTTGTGCAGGGACATTACAGGCTTTGAAAATACCTTGATATACAATCTAATACATCAGACTCACCACCATCAGATGCCCATTCTTTGCCTTGTAGACCATTGGCTCCTGCCCAGTGCTGAAGTCAATAATTCCTTCTTTCCCAGGCTGGATGGTGAACTTCATGCTGCGAAAGAAACAGATTGAATTAGCTGCTTCTTTCATGTGTGATACATTTCTATGTTTCTTTCCAGTCCCTAAATCAAAATAGTTTGCACAGGTTGTAAGTGTCCCAAAACCACAGAGAGAAAGCAACAATACATCCACTTCCAGTTACATTAAACCTACAGTAATGCAAATTCTAGCCATGCTAAAACAGATGATGTCCATTTCCATACTGGTCCACATTTACTACAGGTTGAAAAGGTGCTTGCTTACCTGCCCTGAACTACCTTTATGGAGTTCTGTTTGTTGGCGAACACACATAGCTTTGTCACAGTCTCAAACACGTGCTCACACTGCAGGATCACATCGCCCTGGAATAGAACAGGGCAACTCAGAACATACTCC
Organism: Polyodon spathula; assembly: GCF_017654505.1. Classification (NCBI taxonomy): domain Eukaryota; kingdom Metazoa; phylum Chordata; class Actinopteri; order Acipenseriformes; family Polyodontidae; genus Polyodon; species Polyodon spathula. The sequence goes on from NC_054591.1 coordinate 699,211, forward strand.
CAAAGAAAGACACAAACTGCAAGCAATAAATCATTTACTGCTGACGCAATGCTGCTCCAGTGATTGCAGAATGATTAGGATTAGATTTGGACTTACTGTGTATTTGATATACACAATAAGTCCAATGTCAACCAGATCCCTGTGGGGAGAAGTAGTAAAGATCCAGGCTCTTACTTTCTGTTTGTTTTCCTCACAAGGGACGTGAATTACGAACACCCCATCACTGAGACTGCTGACAGACACACCTGGAAGAGCAAAGAGCAGGACACCTTTACAGTAAACAATCTTGCTGCAGCTTACAACACAATGGGGCACTGTGGGTCAAGTAGCTAATGCCATTTTTAAATACTGGTAACTAATAATAAAAGGTTTACTAGGAAGTGGTTTTAGCCATGGCATTCCGATTTGTGGTTGTTTTGCACATCCCTAAAAGAGCTTTAACATTTGAGCATTATTTAACATTATTAATCTCAACACTTGAGCCCCCCCGTACCCCACTTGGTGTTGGTGCTTCTTGTTTTTCTTCAGTTTTTACAGCTCTTAACTGTGAAGCTCAAACTGAAGTGCTTGTGTGATACAGAGGCAGTTCTGTGCAGTGGTTGTGACCCCTTTACCCTTCAGTGTGGCGTAGTCCACTCGTTGTTTTATCTTGGCTTCCTCCACCACGTACGCTGCCCCCTGGGTGAGAACGAGCTGCCGCGGGCGGGGCCTGTACCCATTCCTGTCGTACTTCAATACCGGAGTGCCGTACTGCGTGAAAACACACACACACACAAACACAATGAGTAGGACAACTAAGGATGTACTTTGTGCATGACTTAGTCCTTCATATGTGACATCACGTCCGACTAGACAAATGAAACTTTTCCCCAATAGTGACCGCTAAGTGGCTTACTGGTGGAGAACTGAAGGTTCTGTATTCCAGCCACACACACGTTTGTGTTGATCTGAAAGAGCAGGTATTGGTTGTGTGATTGGATGCTGCTTGGCATTGTGTTCCGAGCTGCCGACGCTGCCAGCTGCCACCCCCTTAACCACATGGCTTAATTACCTTGATCCTCTCGTTTCGAATCATCTGCAAAACCTTCATGTTTATTTCCTGTTCACCTGAATGCAAAAACAGCAAGTATACAATTTAGCGCAGGGATTTTGAATTAAAAGAATTATAAATACGGTGTAATGCAATATTTTGGACACCGTAACTTTCTAAACAATAAAGTAGAACTGCACGTTTGCACTGCGTTTTTATTGGGTCGTTTTATTGCATTGCAATATATATATATATATAATATATATATAGTATATATATATAGTATATAATATATATATATATATCTAATAATTAGTTCGTGAAGCATAAAGAAAAACTGGCCAAGATGTGTCCCTGTTGTTCTATATCAATGGAATTTCTTACTGTTGCCATTAGCAATATAAGCTGTCTCCTTATTGTTGTGTTTAAGATAATGGTGATAATCCTAAGTGATATTAAAAATAGATATATTTTTGCCACTGCTCGTTAAGATGGAGGCCATCATTTCAAAAGCTGTCAGTAACGGCACATTGTTGTTTTTTTCAATGTTATTTAATGCATGTTCTGCAGTGTAGGAGGCTTGTTATTCATTCTTACTGAGTCTGGTGTCAGTGAAAGGTTTGGGCACGGTCTGTGGATAGCCCTCTTTCTTTCCTTTAAATATTGCACTGGTCACCACTTTCAGCTGCAACTGTGTAGAGGAAGACAAAATGTTTACTCCTCTTCTTTGGTAGGTTAAAAACATTTGTGTTTCTCTCATGTTAAATATGCACAGTCATTTTTTCCATGCTCTCAAACTTACATTGTGCATTTACTATAGTATGCCATGTTTTTTTAATATGCTTACCATACCTCTCTGGGCTTCCCTGTGCTTTATTACACTTTGCTGTGCTTTTACTATGGTAAGGGTTAAGAGTTCCAGTCCTGCTTGATCATTCTCCCTCCTCCCATCCTTACCTGTGCTTTGCGTTGGGCGCTGACCTCTCTGACATACCTCCGGACCATGGTTCGATAGCAGATCTGACGCAGCATCTCTGAGGTCTGGACAGACGACAGCAAGGACTATGAGTGAGCCCCGAGCCCTGCTGCAGAGCCTCACAGCCACGGTTAGAGTTCAGCTAAAAAGCAAGCCTGTGCTTCTTCAGCAGTTAAGCCTCCTGTGAGCTCCTGTGGACATTGTTAACTGCCTACTTGTTTGTTGCCACTGCTGGCTCCCCTTCTCAAAGCATCTTGCCCGTGTGTCACTATGTGAGTCAAACAGCACAGCCGTGCCGCTACAACAGCAGTGGAATCTTCAAGCTCTTTCGGAGTGTTTGTTGTACTGTGCTCTTGTAATATTATTAATATAAAGTATAATTATAGAATTATCACTGTAATTATAAGCCATGCTTTCTAATAGGGCTTTCTTTCTTTCAAGCACAAGGGTTTATAAGACTGACATTTTGCCTACAAGTGATGGCCAAAAATTGAATATTTTCTATGGAAATGCTCGTGTCACAGACCCTTGTCTTTCAGTGGATAAAGACGACCTCACCTTCTCCATGATGGCCGGAGGCTTGAGCCAGGTCTTGTCCAGGACTTGTTTGGGGAGGTGCTCTCTCAGTCTCGTCAGGTAGTTGTATCGGACAAAGTTTAAATAGTCTGTATTTTCATCACAGAGAGGCTGGTTCCTGTACATGAAACCTTTTATAAACCTGGCAGGGGGAAAAGAAAGTCAGTTCGACCCGATAGCAGTGCAGTCTATTGATGCAGAGAACAGCAGGCATTGGAACTGCATTATCCAGACACCAATGCATCGTCTGCTATACCAAAAGAAGCAGGCTCCAGTTGACAGAGGTGTCTTTCTGTTACTCAACACAGTCAACTACAAGAGATTTAATTATAGAAACCCTATATATATATATATATATATATATATATATATATATATATATATATATATATATATATATATATATATATATAGTTTTTACTCAAAAGAGCTAACTTCCCAACATTACTGTATGTTTAACATACTTTTGTCAATTAATATATAGATCATTAAATTGGGATTTGGGATTTTATGACTGACATTTTTTTCTATAGATTAAGCAGGTAGAACTGTAAGAAACTATGAGTCACGTAGACAAATGTTTTGGCCCCTGTCTTCTTCAGTGTGCTCTTTTCAATCCCAGAGTCCCTCAGTGTGCTCTTTTCAATCCCAGAGTTCTTCACTATGCTCTTTTCAATTCCAGAGTTCCGAGGGATTCTTACTTTTTAATGGTGCGGACGGCCCACTCCCTCTTCTTGCGGTTCCTCCTGGCCAGCACTCCTCTAAAGCATGTTTCGATCTTGATGGCTATGGGACAGGATTACACAGCTCTCTCAAACCAGCCTCTCCACACCACTGTTCTGTGTTTATCATCAGAGGTACAGTCTGCTAAACGTTTCCTGTCAGTCGAAGAGCTCTTCAGCACAACGTTCACTCACCTGCTTGTTTTTGCTTGTGGTACTCCCCCTTCACTCTGTATCCTTTATACTTGGCTTGAATCTTCGTGGCTACAATGTAAACAAACAGGCAGGATAATGCAGACTTAGTGGTATTATAGGCCCTATTTACAAAATTCTTTTAGGACTGCTTTCTGTGAAGATTATAAATATAGGGCAGGCTCTCTTAGGTTAAACAATTCTTTGAAACATTTGAATAAACTTCTAACCTTTTCTTAATTAATTAAAACTAGATTTAAAAAAATCAAACATCTCAACAAAACATTCCTTAAAATAGTCCCTAAAGTTTTGTGAGTATAATTTTTCTTTTGTAGGGTGAAAAAAAACCCAAATGCCTACATTTATAAATAAATGAAAGAACCAATAAAAGTGTCAGTAGTAAACCCTACCCAGCTCATGCTTGCAGATCTGAAATGCATCTTCGGTGGCGAAAAGCGTCCTGGGGTATCGGATAAATATCTTCGTTCTGAGTGAAGAAAATGAAACAATCTGGAATTTCTGAATTGCCGAATTACGTTGAATGTTTAGTACTATTCCAATACAATACTCTCCATCTCACAGCCCGGGGCTTCTCACCTGCCCAGCTTGTACTCGTCTGGTTTGTAGCCGATGTACTTGACCAGCCTCTCGACGCCCTCTGCAGGCAGGCCTCGCCAGTGCGGCCAGGTATCGGGGCACAGAGACTTGTACCTCTGCAGGAAGATCTCGTACCGTCGGCGGTATGCAAAACCGGCCCGTCTGACCCGAAGGTGCTCCATCAGACCCAGATACTTCACCTGGTGCCGAACCAGCACATCATCAAACCGTCCTGAAAGACAGAGAGAGCGATCAACAGGGGTACAGTACAGACTGTACATCCACCTCTAACCTAGTGCCAGCCTCACCTGCCTGCTTGCCATCGTTGGGTTTCAGACACCGCACGTAGGAGGGCTCCTTGGCCGTGAGGATCTTAATCAGCCCCACCAAGCTACTCTTGAACTGGGTGGCAACCTGCGGGCACACAAACACCCTCTCAATCACTCTGCCTTCCGAGCACACTCAGGGATGGCCTGCCTCTCACTCTCTCTAGTCCTTACCGTCTCGGGTCTCTTCCTGCTGTCCAGCTCTGAGGACACAAAGCACTGCTTGACGATGAGATTGCGGGATTTGCACATCACCTGCGAGAAGAGGTCTGGTCAGCCCCCGTCAACACTGCCGACAAGTCAGACAGATGGACAGGCAAATGTATCCATGCTGCTAGAGTCATTTTCTTACCTCTTTGATATTTCTATACAAGAGATCGTTGTTTTTATCCAGAAATCCTGTCGCAATGATAAAAAGGATGCATGTGAAGAACTGGTTAAACCTCCGGTGCTCAATCACAGAACTTAATAACGAACTATATCCAAACTACTGACGGGAAAGAATGTTTTAAACAATGCTCCCTGCACCACTGTATACAGTTATACAGAGTGGGTGCATTGTGTTAGTCCTCACCAATGACGCAATAGGTAACCTCCCCAGCATAGTGTAGCAGCCTGAAGTCTCCGCGCGCTAGTGTCTTGCGTGTCTTCTGATCTGCCAGCTTGTGCCTGGAGACAATGGGACAGGGCAGGGTCAGGGGTTAAGTGAAAACGAAGCACCCCTGCAACAACCAATAGGTTCTTCATCAATGCTGCATGAAGCACTTTCTCTGGATGTCTTAACACAGGCATTCATTCCATCTCCTGTGAATCTACAGCGGTACTCACGTCACAAAGTGGGGGTGATTCCCCACCGTCTCCTCCAGCTTCTGCAGGAACGTCAGGTCTGTGGCCCCCCCCAGTCTCAGGCACTCCTCGTCCTGGTTCACAGAAAAAAAAAAACACACATTCAGATTTGTGGATTGGACTGCTGCCTCTTATTGAGTTAGACTGTGCAGATGAACCCGCTGTGCTGGTGGAACTGTCCTGTGATCACTACCCTGCAGCTCACCAGCTTACCAGGACTGAGATGATGCCTCTGTATTTCTCCTCCACCAGGTCACAGATGATCTTGTTGTTGAAGTATTGCACTGGCTCCCACTGAAACACACAGAGGGGAGCAGAGCAAAGAGATGTTTAGAGCTAAATCACTCACCTTATTATACGTGCCTGAATACGTCAACCACACACATCTTGTTCCCTGAGAAGTCCTGTCCCTGAGTTGGTGAATTGAATTACTCTGGCTAGGTGGGATTTAGACAGGACGGAATTGAAATGCTTTAAAGACACCAGGGTTTAAATCAAACCAAAGCGACATCAACAGCAGTGTAGTCACCTCGATGCCCTCCATCTCATACTCCTCTTGCTCTGATTTCAGGGTGAGCTGGATGAAGAGCTGCTGCAGCTTCTCGTTGCAGTAGTTTATACAGAACTGTTCGAAACTGAAACACAAAAACAAAAACCTAGTGTTTTACCGCACAGATCAATCGAGATTCTTGCCAGCTACACAGAGACTAACTTCTAGTAGTATATGTACATAGCAAACAGTGCCCCTTTACTTTCAAATGGAGTAACTGTTGCAAGGATTTTAAAGCACACACCCACTGGCTGTTAGTAGTCATGGTTATTGTATTTTTACTGGTCCATAAATATACATTTATAAATATATAAATGTACTTCCTAGAATCCCAACTCAGTTTGTGACATGAGAATAGGCAGATCTGTTGTGGGGGTGAAGGGTCCATACCTGTTTATATAGAACACTTCAAAGCCATAGATATCGAGCAACCCTATCACTGTCTTCCTGCTGGGATCCTGAAGTACAGAGCAGAGAGACACACAGTCAACAGGACCACACGGACTAGAGCCACCCCACAATAAGAAGCTGTGTCAAAAGAGCAATGTGACGGGTAACACCAGCACTGATGGCTTTTGACGTCTACACCTCACCAGCTCGACTTCATACAACGTTAACCCTTGCTGCTGAGACATCTCCTGAATCCAAGTACATACGCTAGAACTTGAAAACCTAGTATTGCAAAGAAAACAGAATGTGTGGATTCCAAAGTACCGGTTTGCCTTACCTCATTTTTCTAACACGTATATACTCCTACGCCATCTAGAGACATGTTATGTATTCACCTCAACTTAAAGTCTTAGATGGGCCGTAGATCATGGTGGTTCTCTGCACGCCCAACCTCAAAAGCAACGCCATGGAAGAAATGAAGAAGCTGCATCTGTGTGGAGGCTGTCGGGCCCTTACCTGGTTCGCCAGAGACTCGTTGATCTTGTTGACCAGCCACGTAAACGTCCGTCCATAGATTGCTTTGGCCAAAGCGTCTCTGGCATAGTAGGCCTGATCTACATTCAAAGGGCTTAGAACCTGGAGGAAGGAATTTTTTGCCAAGATGACAACAAAAAAAGGTCCCAACCTAACATGTGGACAGAGCCTCTTTGGAAGGGTCACGATGCATCACTTCTTACCTCCTCTGCCCTGGTTTCTATCTTCCTGTGAGTGAGAGCTTCCTGTAGCACCAACACCGACACCCCCAACAACTACACAAGAAAGAGCAAGCAGTCAGAGAATCCCAGCTCCCTGCCAGTCAAACAGCTGTATGGATTCTCAAGTGCAGGTTTACCTTTGAAATCCACCGCAGCTCTGCGTTGTTACCAATGACAGCGGATCCCTTATTGTCTGCATCGTACTGAATGTTTCCCAGGTGAAGGACACTGGCAATGATCCCAAAAAGGTGCTTTAAAGGGAAGGGTTAGAGAAGAAACTGTTAAGCCACAGACTCAATTCCCAGCTACTGTATCGTCTATTCTTATTTTATTGGCTCTCAGATCCCCTGTACACAGTTCTATGTACATACATTTGTAGTTCCATTTGTAGTTATATTTCTGAGGCGCTCACCTCAATGTCGTTTTCATTGAAGTCAATGACGGAGAGGGCTTTGCGCACTGTCCTCCAGTTACTCTTGTCGTTGATGGAGCTCACTTTGGCACATTCACCCTGTCAGTGGGGAAAAAAGGCAATTCAGCAAAGCAATGTGTCAGAAACAACAGTGCATGCAGCAAAACCTTACTGTGTTTACCTGTATCAACAGTATAGAGAAGTAACACCAATCCATAGCAGGCATGGACATTATCTTCCCCAGGTAACAGTAGGTATAGAGGCAAAGAAAAACCCTTATTTGTGCCAATGTACCAGGTAGCTGTAGTGCTGTGTTTAGTTCTCACCTGTTCTAGGTAGCTGTAGTGCTGTGTTTGGTTCTCACCTGTTCTAGGTAGCTGTAGTACTGTGTTTAGTTCTCACCTGTTCTAGGTAGCTGTAGTGCTGTGTTTAGTTCTCACCTGTTCTAGGTAGCTGTAGTGCTATGTTGGTTCTCATCTGTTCTAGGTAGCTGTAGTACTCTGTTTAGTTCTCACCTGTACTAGGTAGCTGTAGTGCTATGTTGGTTCTCACCTGTTCTAGGTAGCTGTAGTGCTGTGTTTAGTTCTCACCTGTTCTAGGTAGCTGTAGTGCTGTGTTTGGTTCTCACCTGTTCTAGGTAGCTGTAGTGCTGTGTTTAGTTCTCACCTGTTCTAGGTAGCTGTAGTACTCTGTTTAGTTCTCACCTGTACTAGGTAGCTGTAGTGCTATGTTGGTTCTCATCTGTTCTAGGTAGCTGTAGTGCTGTGTTTGATTCTCACCTGTTCTAGGTAGATGTAGTGCTGTGTTTGGTTCTCACCTGTTCTAGGTAGCTGTAGTGTTGTATTTAGTTCTCACCTGTACCAGGTAGCTGTAGTGCAGACAATTGCGCTCCAGCCCCAGCCAGCGCAGCAGCTCCTCTTCTCCCCCCTCCACCAGCTGGTAGAAGATGTGGAAGTTCCTCTCTCCGTGGTTCTGGTGGACAACGCGCGATTTCTCCAGCAGGTAGCTTAAGATGTGTCCGCCCACCGCCGCCCCCTACGGGAGAATAAACAGCCGTGCGGGGGTTTTGTTTCAACCAGGGAAGAAAGATTGGTTTTGAAACTGTAGTGTTAGTGCAATAAACAGGAGTACTTTACCACATCAGCCCATTGATCCAGTGGTAATAGAATTTATCTGTAACTAGTAGACCGCTGCATTCTGGGTTCACTCTACCTTGAAATCAAACTGGATGTCCATGTACTTCCCGAAGCGGCTGGAGTTGTCATTCCGCAGAGTCTTGGCATTCCCAAAAGCCTGGAACAACGGCAATCAATTACTGGAGAAAACCTTAATAGTGTAAACTTAACAGGTTTTAAAGTGGTGGGACAGGGTTTCATTTGACCAGATTTACTGTGGGGTTAATAAATTATACTGTTCAAAACAGAACGCTTACAACCCAACATGTTCGAATTAGAGAGCTTGATAAAACTGGCCCCTTGAGTCAGAGCCCCCAGCCTCATCCCCAACACCATCCCCATCCCCATCCCCATCCCCACCCCAGCCTCTCACCTCGAGGACAGGGTTGGACAGCAGCAGGCGGTCCCGCACAGTCTGGAGCTGCTCGGTGCAGGGGCAGGTCACAGCATAGTACTGCAGGATCTTCTTAGAGGCCTCGGTCTTGCCCGCCCCACTCTCCCCGGAGATCAGGATGAAGTGGTTGTTGTACTCCGTCAGCATGGTGCGGTAGGCATTGTCAGCCAGGGCATAGCTGAGGCAATCAAGAGGCAAACGCAGAATTGACTGCAATATTCTGACATGCTGTTTTAAATGAACTCTTTCACATGCACCGTACAGGGTGTACTCACAGATGGGGAGGCAGCTCAAAGAAGTTGACCCCCATGTAGATTTCCATCTGTTTGGGGGTGTAGATCTCCAGGTCCTTGTAAGGGTTAACTGAGACCAGCAGGGTGCCTATATACGTCTGACAATTCACACAGACAGAGGAAGAGCATTATTAATCTACTGTCGACGAAGGGCAATTGTTAAACTATACAGTCCACACCAGGTCTTGTTATTAGTTTTTACATGTACTTCTGTTTGATGGAATATTGTTTTATGGATAGTTCTTGTGGATTGTTAACTGTTTTAGATACAGTTTAGGTGAAGTGTATGTAAAATAACCAAATATGAAACCCTAAAACGGAAAAAATAGATATCCTAAACAAAGACATTACCAAGTATATATGTGAGCCGCATGAATGAACCAACATTTCATTAAAAATACTACATCAGCAAATACATAAAGTTTCTAGTCTTAACCGAGTTTTACCTCTAATTTGTCATTAACTAGCCCATGTAAACTAATTAGTGGGTCTTTGTCTCAGTTGGAGTGTGTGTTTGTTTGTAGTTCGAGTCAGAAAGCATACTTTGCTTTGAGGATCCTGGCATTGGATGGTGCCTGGAGTGTATCTGAAAACAATGGCAGAGTCAGCCAGGTGGTTACGGTGACAGAGGTACAGACTCATGCCTGCTGAAGTCTGGCTCAGTCCTGAATAGTACCTGTCTGATAGTGATTCTCCACCTCAGTTGACTAGCTGGAGCGGTGAGGCATAGCCCTGGCACTCAGGGACCCAGGAGGAGGCTCTGATTAACTGAACGTGATACTGATGAGGCAGGCTCCCATAATCAACTC
>NC_054591.1:709753-734753 GCF_017654505.1 Polyodon spathula
GTCACATCAAGCAGCCGGAGACCCTTCCAGAGTCTCTGAGGGAGGGGCAGTGGTCGGTGTGGCTGGGGAGCAGTGGTGTCGTCTCTTCTCTAGGTGTCTATAGTTTTCCGTTTGCCCTGTAACAAGGGGTCCATCTCCACCATCACCGCCTCCTCCGAGCGAGGGCTCTTGTGGAGCTCCACCACACGTGGGATCACCGAGGACCAGCGGTCTGAAATGCAGAGAGGGGAAGAAAAGCTCAGAGAGGAGTGCGTGAAGGGTCACCCCCGCGCACAAGCAAAACAGAGACAGAGAGAGTTGTGGATGCCAGTCTCGCCTCTCCCTGGGCACCACACACCAGAATGAGAGATTGTGTAAAAGAACAACAGCTAGTGCAGGCTGGTCTTGGTTCTCCTCAGGCCCTTCACATTGCTGTCTGTGTCTGTCACAGTGGGCTTGGGTATAGTGCTTATGGAATCAATGCAAACGACGTGCGTGTGTGCATATGCGTCTCACCTCTGCGGAGCCCCTTCATGCTGGTCGGCATGCCATCGTACTGGTACGTCTCGTTCTTCCCTGGGTCCTCATTGATGATGCCAAGGTTCTGGTTCCAGTGAGACCAGTTCACCTCATCCACCCTGGCACAGAACACAACACAGGAGCCCTTACCACACAGGCAAGCTGCGACTCGGGTCTCGATAAACCTCTAGGGTAAATGCTACCCAAATCCATTCCATTTCAGCATTCCTATCTAGTATTAATATTCAATTCAACGTGTCCCACATATTCCTTATATATATTTTCCACAGCAGCGGATACAGCGACTGCCTTCTACTTTGTTGCTGGGACAGTTGCATGGAAGTCGATAGAGGTCAGCTGTTTGACACTGTGCTTGTAAATGATAGATGAGTGTTTACATGCTTAAAGGCAGATACCAAACAAAAACAAACCCAGGTAGGCCTCTCTGCACACTGTTCCTACCTGAAGCACCATCTCCGGTCGGGGGTCCCGTCGAAGCCTTTGCCCACCGTGACCATCTCCCCCGAGCGGAACTTCTTCCGCAGACACACTGGGAAGGAGCGCTCGATGTCCAGGATGGTCGTGGCCCACTGCGGGAGGGACAAGGTGACCGACGTGAACACAGAGGAGTAACGATTCGGAATGGATCGCTGAATCGTGATCCTTTCTTTACAGGATAGAAATCGTATCACATAGCTCGTTGTAGTTCAGCAAAACAGTTCTTCAATGAAGAATAAGGTGCGTTTTATAGTTGGTATGTGGATACATACTCTCCCTATCCCATTTAAATTGTGTCTTAACAAAATCCATCATTAAATGATCATTTGATCTTACCCTGCATCATACAAGTAGCCAGTCTGAGCCATCACATGTATCACGATACACATCATATCACAACCTGTCATTACCCCCTAGACATGAACACAGGGTAAGAGATTTATAGACAGAGAGAGAATCTGCCCCATGGCAGGGGAGTTGAACATACATACACAGGGTATCTGTACTAGGTAAGTGTACCAGTACTTGTTTCCAAAAACGCTATGGCGCTAAAGGCATTTCTAGAGATGCATTGCTCCCCACTGCTCACGGACAGGGTTTTAGAGGTTCCCTCTTAATGCACACTGAAAGACAGTGACAGCAACACAATGTGATGCATCTGCACCTGGAGCTTCCAGATCTTCTTGCTCTCCTTGGACACCTTTCCCACCGTCTCCCCCATCAGAGCGATCAACATGTTGAGCAGCAGCACGAAGGTGAGGATGATGTAGGTGACAAGCAGGGTGAGGAAGACCGCGGGGTACTGGGTGCTGTTGATCATGTCCAGGTCACCAATGCCGATGGTCAGCTTGAAGAGGTCCAGGAGGAAGGTGCTGAAGGTGGTGTTGTCACGGCACAGGGGGTACGTGGGGCACTGTCCCCCTGGGCAGGGCGTGTCAGAGCTGGGGCACACGTTCAGGAGGGACACCAGGGCTGGGGGAGGGAGCGACATTTCAATATCTCAATCTATTACTGGGTCAGTCCAGTTCCAGGTAGCCATGGGGTGGGGTTGCTAGACCCCTTGCACCAATGACTTGCATCAACGTATTTATTTTTTGGGGGGAAGCCCTTGATACCATCATGTGTCTGGGTTCGGTCACATGTCATCAAAACTTTTTAAAACACCTGATGAAGTTCTCACCTTGCAATCTCACAGTTCCTCTGTGGCTAGTTCCTAATCCCTACACCCTTTTCTCCATCACATGGAGTTTATGTACCACCGTGAAGGAAACACAGGGGGCTCTTACCTGAAGCGTATCCGATCATGAAGAGTAAGTAGACCAGCAGGAACCGGAAGAGGTCCTTAAAGAGAATCTGAAATGCAGGAGAAGGAGGGATGGGATTATTTGGAAGCAGTGCAAGGCTGTTAGGTCTGGAAGCTCTACTTCCCCCTGCGCCTCACCTTCTGCAGCATGATGCTGTAGGTCCCGGTGAGTTTCAGTCCTCTGGTAAAGTAGAGTGTGTTCATCCAGCCCAGCACCAGCGCCAACGCCATCACTGACACATAGGCATTGATCCCAGACAGGTAGAGCGCTGCCGTCACTAGCACCAGCACGGAGTAGATAAAACTGGAGCAAGCAGCACAGGGGAGCACATAAAAGCAACTTAGCAACTCCGTCTACCCTGTCGTAGCTGGAGGGAAACAGATAGATACACCCAAACAGTTCCTTACTAAAGCAGCTGAAAGGACCCTTCCATAAGCAAGGAGCTGAACTCCGGACACTTCTTGAGGAACAGATCCTTAATCTAGAGAGAGAGAGAGAGAGAGGACACCATTCAGAGACAAGGTTACAGATCAGTTTATTTTACATACAGGGCAAAAGAGGCGTTCTACAGAAAAAGAATCCTGTGTGCGAGAGACTCACGTTGGTGAGGAAGAAGACGACTCCAGTGAACAGGGTGATGCACTCTCCCGCCAGGCGCAGGTAGTCTGTGCTGCTCTGGTACCGGTAGGGGGGCTGGGGAGTGAGAGAGGACTGCTGCGGTTAGGAGAGGGGGGGGGGGGGGGGGGGGGAGTCTGCACGTACACACAAGCTGTGTATTTAGGGCATGCTGCAGACACGATGCATGGTGCAAAAATCTCACACTGTCAACGTCAACACAAACAAATTAGGGGAGAGAACTAGACCACATTCACATGCATAGCCAAGATATAAAAGCAATGTTAAAAACATTTGGACACTCTTATTATCGAGTGTTTCAAGTTATAAATGACCAAGTTAAAACACACACAGCAGGGTTTCGTTTTGCGCGATTACTTTTTATACATTGTGGTTTATGGACGTCTGCTCTTCCAAGCTGGATAAAACATGTTGCTGTGCAATAGGTGACAGTTTTGGTGTCAATATAAAGTGAAGTCTTCAATATCGCAGTGCCCTTACTTACCTTGCCCTCTGAGGGTCGATAGTACGCAACCAGAGTAAAGATCACCATGGAAACCAGGTAGGACACCACGCTGATGTAGAAGGAGGCAGCGCCGAACTTCTGCCACTTATCCCTCAGGAGCTCATTGATTGGCTCCACCGCCAACATCTCGTGACGGTTCTGAAGGAAAAAACAATACAGCTGTGAGTGTAATGCCTGTCTATCCACTAGGGGCCACTGTTTTTCATGGAAGTGCAGTATTTATAACAGCAAAACAATTGCACTCGCACTGTCTCACACACACCTCGACACAGCTGTCGTAGACCAGGATCTCCAGCACAGACACCTCCTCCCCACAGGTGTCCAGCGAGGAGAGATCATACAGGGAGGAGTAGACCGGTCCGTACGCCCAGTCCTTGAACTTCCTGGAGAGGTGCCGAGCGCTCTCGTCCGTGATCTCCCGTCGGATGATGTGCTGGAACACCTGTTGAATAACCACAGGCATGAGGGGGGCTCAGTCTTAATTATGTGTACTGTCTGGAAAGGCTGTACCGTGTACCCCACCCTGAATTTCGTCTTCTACAATCCATCTTATACACCCATCATGCACACCTTACCTAAATACAACGTCCCTGATCATGTCTCTTCCCCCTCCTCACTCTCGTTCCCCACCCCCCTCCCTCTCCTCCCCAGCCTCTCACCTCGATCTTGCCCAGCTTGGCTGCCATCATGAGTGGGGACATGCCGTAGTTGTTGAGCACGGTCTCCAGGTTGCAGTCTGGGTAGAGCTTGGCGCACTTGATGAGCAGCAAGTCGTACATCTTGGTGAGGAAGCGCGTGTTCTCCCGCGTGTTGTCAGCGATGTGCACCAGAGCGTGCAGAACCGTGTTCCCGCGGGAGTCCTGCCGCCGCAGGTCCGCCGTCTTGTGTGCGTTCTGGACCAGGTAGTGGACCATGTCAGGCTGGTTAGTGCAGGCCGCCAGGGATAGAGGAAGCTCACCTGCACACAAAGCATCGAGACGCATGCACAGGCAGGGGGTTAAATAGCCTGCTTAAACTAGGTTTTTGTTTCCAGCTTTCAATATTTCATGCATGGAAGGCTTAAAGCAAACATTACATAATAAAAGGCGTTGCTGGCAGGTCCCACGTTCTGAGTGTGTCTCTGCATGTTAAAAGACAGCTGTTTGTGGGCAATCTCAGGCTGATCAAATCTCTAACCTCATTTCCACCTCCACTGTAATTCTGTTCTGTTGAGAGACCACTTACTTCCCTAATTCGCACCTACAGAATTAGAACCTAATCTCTGGTGTTGCTGGTTAACAGAACAGCAGATTTAATGAAAGAGAAAAGGCCTCCAACTGCCTCGCTGAGCCCGTTGCTATGACGACAGGTTACGAGTTCCACTGATTTGTGCACACTTCATTTTGAGAACTAATTTGTTTAAAATTACATTTTCTGTTGCTAAATTCTAATTTCACAAAACCTTTGCGATGCCTGGTTTAAATATACAGTTGCCATTTGCCTGTTCTAATTGGGTGATGCTAATGTGGTTGCAGTTTCGCAGGATTGCAGGAGAGGGTGCTGCTGAGCTTTCTACAGAACTGTCTTGTATAAAACAGGAGGAGTCTCAACCAACCAGCTCCTTTAAACAAAACGACCCATTTTCCATATACATTTAATAGTGTTCTGTACAGAAGCACCTTTTAGAGAGTTATACGAGTCTGCCAGGTGGGTTTGTTTGACTTGTTACCTAAATGTTTTTTCCTTGTTGTTTTTTATTTCCGAAATAAAAACATTGGACCTCTTTAGCTGCCCATTTACTTTCCCCTCCTCTTTGAAAGAATAAAGCGCTTTTTACACCTCTTGCTGCCTGCCAAGTTCTCATAGAGGTAACGTCTCGGTTTACAAGGCGGGGTCATGCGTCTCCTCATTTCACCATGGCAACCGGCCTAGTTAACTAAGCACTGCTCCTCACCACCCTCAGCTCGCTGACTCTAGTGGCACCGCTCGAGGAAATCTCCTTGTTTGGAACACGGATTCTATGGGAGTGGAGTTCTGGTGGTCTCAGCACGTCATAATACCAAAAACAACTACAACCCATCACAGCCAACAAAGAAAACAAGCATGAAACAAACACATCTACATTAACACATACATGAATTCTAAAGATTTCAATCTGTTCTATCTGATTTTTAGTAGGTGAAGCTCTGCTACTGGTTGGTACTGAAGCTGAAGGAAGTCAGGAGCCTTTCTCCAAGGTCTCTGGGATAAAACAGCAGCAAAACTACTGTTTCCAGATACAAAGTAAAAGGCCGTCACTGTGAAGATTCACACACCGAAGTAGAAGTATCCACCCTCGTCCTTGGGCTGGAAGAAGCGTCCCCTGGCCTGCGCGTGAACGTCAGCCCCCTTCTCCACCAGCAGCTCCACGTACTGCTTGCAGCGTCTCTCGATGGCAATGTGGAGAGCGGTCTGACCTGGGGGGTAAAGCACGGGGAAGCATGAGGACGAGCCAGCACCCAGCCAGCAATGAGGGCTACTGCTGAGCAGCCTCCCAGCAACACAGAAACCAGACCTGTTTGTTTAGGAATATATTCAAATAGGTTGCTTTTATTATACTTTCCTGTTTTGTTTCTTGTAATCTATTTTAAAGCATTGATGAATACATAGATTGAAAACTGAACCAAATATGCAATCCCAATAACAGCTGCCTAGCACTAAAACAGTCTACTGGCATTGTAATATATAATAATAATAATAATAATAATAATAATAATAATATTGAGCTCTCCACCCTGAGCTCTGTGGCTAATGAGGAGCTCAATGAGTTAGTTCTGCATGTAATGTTTGGAAGGGTTCCCTCCCTGTCCCAACGCCTCTCAATCAAGTTAACCCAGCTGGCAAAGAGAAGTTGGGGTTTATTCAGAGACAGCCACACTGCATCTGTCCTGCATGCACTGGGAGTATTTACCTCCTAATCTGCTGCTGTCAGTGCCCAACGTTTTTACCACTGCAATTTCAGGAGAGCTGCGTAAAAGTCCGGATTGAGAAGACACACCCAGAGCAGGTCTTTAATTTACTGGCTAGAAATAAACTGGTGGTCTTGTTTACTGGTGTGAGGCTTTTCTGAGGAAGCAGAGAATGTTAGAACTCCAGCACGGAACACAGGACTTTAAAGAGGAAGTAGTCGGGTTCTGAAAAATAATGTTCTACACCCCTACGTAAATAACGTACCTCTTTAATCCAGTTTTATAAGGCACTGTATCTCACTGAAAGCCAGCTTCAGCAGACTATTAAACGGTCAGTGTTCTTATTTCAGAGCTTGACGCAGCTGCAGTCAATGCTGTGGTGGGCAGGGCCACAGATGTGTGCATTCCCCCCTGAGTATCACAGACTAAATAGTTACATATTTTCTAAACAAGACATGCACTTGTTTCTTTGCAAGACTTGAAATGCTGTGCAGAGAGGGCTGTTCCATTGCGATTCAAGAGCAGCGTACCATCACTTACAGAAAAAAACCTGAATAAAACTAGACAAACTTCATAACCTGAAGATTGTGTTCTATGCAATTGCAGGAACCGGTAGGGGTTGCAAAGTAATACTGGCACTAGTTAAACAATCTGTGTGCCAAATTAATGGAGAAACCAACCACAATGCTGGTTTGTCTGTTTTTTAAAGTTAAAAAGGCAGGGTCACAGTATTTGCTCTGGTAAATTTAAACAGGCACCCAGTGTGACTTGTATGTAGAGCAGTTTTAGCATTCCTAAATCAGGTCTGACTGATGTTGACAGATCATGATCCTCAAGGTAATTCATCTTTGTTTTCTTTCCCAAACCATGGAGGATTCAAAGAGAGGTTGCAAACAGATTGCCAGCTGCTTCTCCCCAGTGTGTCAGAACCTGTGATAGCTCCTGCTTGAAGGGACTTGCTGGAAATCTGCTTATAGCAGACAGACTGCTTCAACATGTTTTGCATAGGCGTCAAGTCATTTATTCATTTTTGCATATTTGGTTCAGTTTTCAAGGTTAAAATGTTCTCTGCGTAATGCAAACAGGCTGGGGATCCTTCATCGTTTCCTTGATATGTTTTTTTGTTTCGCTACCCCACGTTACAGCAGAGTGGGGGGAGAGGGGTGATATTCCATGATCACTGCCAATCTCTACTGATCTCAAGTCTGCACAGGGAGCTGTGGCAAGAGGAAGGCTAAAATGATCCCTATCCATAGGAGAGTCCACATGTGTTTCAATCCTGAGACATGCCAAGCCAAAGGTCAGGTTTCACTGTACCGGTGGACATTAGTGAAGGTGACGGACATGGATGGACAGAAGACTACCAGCCAGACCACATGAGGAACAGTTTGTCAGGCAACTTTCATAGTTACATCAGGGATGGAAATAAGACCCCCCCCCCCGCCGCATAGCAGTTTGATCCATTCCTGGTTTTGTTACAAGTTTAATAAGACACACCTAATCAAGCTCATAGTAAAACCAGGAATAGGTGAAACCGCTATACAATACGAGTCTTATTTCCATCCCCGAGGTGGTTCAACAAGCATCAAGTTAAAATCGTGTTGGGTGAACAATCACATCTCATCTGGCCGAGCCCCCTGCTCACCCCGGTAGTAGAGATCTCTGAAGGGGGTGTTGATGAACTCTCGCAGGTTGCCCGTTTTCTCGGCGATTTCCACCAGCAGAGGGATGGTGTCATTGCAGCCGCTGTAGAGGTTGAGCAGGGCTTTGGGCAGGCAGGTCTTCCCAGTCGATGGCTCTGAGGGGAGAGCAGAGTGGCAAAACAAGAAACTACACACACATTTGCACACTATTTCCTATAGCCCGCTCTTGAAAACAGCTTGCTGTTATTTCTAACACACTCTCTCTGAGTCTAGCACACACAGGAGGGGAATACCTTGAGCAGAAGGATTTATTTACTGTCTCCTAAATCCATGAAGTCTGGACATTCCTCGCATACTTCAAGATGAAAGCTATCTGGTGTAAACTTCTAGATTTTTGTATCGTTCCTCTGAGGCCCAGTTGATCGTGTGACACGTCACACATGGCCTGGCTCTCAGTTTACCTCCTAAAGCAATTCTCATTCTCTGATAATTACCACACCCTCGTCCCTCCCTTAGGTCCTTTCCTCTTATGGAAACTAGCCTCAACCCTGTCCCTTCTTCGATACAGCCTCAGGCCTCACCTCTGAACTCCTCGTCAGTTAGTTGTTTCTTGTGTGCCAGCAGGAAGGGAAGCAGCCCCTGAAGGTCGGAGGTATTTCCCCGTGACACTGCGTCGAACAGCAGCAACCGCGTAAACATCTTGAGCACCGGAGGGGGGTCTTGGGCAAGATCCTTTACACTGGAGACACTGTGCTTACCGAGGAGAGAGAGAGAGAGGGGGGGGTGGGGGTTAACCTTCTGTGCATTTCTCTTATTGCTTCTGTTAGAATTGCTGTGGTGTTTTTTTAATCTGGCTCGTTTACTAGACTGGCAGGTCTGGAGAGTATAGGGCACTGCACCACTTTGCCTTACTGCTGCGTTTCCATTTGGCATGGACCACATTGCTAAAGATCTAGACCTGGTCCAGTGCATTTCTGAAGCAAGCTAATTGCTATAATGCAGCTTTCCAAAATGGGTGCATATGTGCTGGCAGTGTGCCCGCTTTCTTGTGCTTTATTGTACTCTGCTTCATGACACATTTACAGTTTAAAACAAACTGTTCTCTGGGAATTAATGGAACTGCCTCGGGGAGAAACCGCAACAAAAGGCATTTTTGTCTGAGCGTGCTTGTGCAACAATCAGGGACCAAGGAAAATTATCTTGTTCATTAAGTTGGAACAGACTGGTCTCAGGTAAGGATATCTGCACTTCTGAGACTATCCCTAACAGAGGGTCTTCAGCTGCACAGTGGAGTTTACGTCACCCATGCACTGTGTGTGTTCTTCTCAGTCATTTTTGGTTTGTTTGTCAGATATATTAAATTTATGTTTATTTCAATACGAATTAAAACAGTTTTGCGGAAAACACGTGGTTATTAATGAAACTGTCAGAAGAATGCCTGAACTATGTCAATCTGACACTCACACTGGAAATACCACTCTGACAGAAAAGAATGAAAACCTACAAATAATAATAATAATAACAATAAAACAACAACAAGACCCAGTACTCTGGCCTCCCTCTCTGAAAGCTGCCTATTCATAAGGGAGTGAACAGGAAAGTTGTCACTGCTCTCAGTGGAGGCCTTGTTCAAAAAGATCCTACCCTGACCTGGAACTAAGCTTTAAAAAACACAGAGAGCCCCACAAATAGACCTCACTTCATGAAATGAAAGAGGTTTCTATCAGCCAAGCTAGACAACCATACAGCAACTCCCCACCCCAACCCAAGCCATTACCTCACTTGAGGGTGGGGGGTCTTACAGTAGCTTGTCAGTCTCACCAACTTTGTGGGGTTTTTTTGTGCAATACCTATACCTCAATCTCTAACACAGAGCAACACATTTAGCTTGTTCCATTATGAAAGAGTTTGTTTACACTTAGACAGGAGGAATTTGGATTTATGAATAGTCTTCCAATAGTCTTTATTTACTGTTCCATACCTAACTTCTCAACCACTACTGATCCATGAACCACTAATAAAACAAATAAATCAATGAAAATTAGACGCCTCTGTATTTCTACCAGACCAGTCAAACTTGGTAGCATTCATAGCACCTTTATGAGGCTTCAGAACTGTGTGTAGAACCCTTCAGAATCACTGTGCAAACCAACCTGTTACACATGTGTTATTTTTTCATAGTGAGTCTGCAGGGCCATTCCACTCCAGGTTTAACAGGTAAAATGATAGAATTAACTACTTCAGGGTCTGGATGGAGGTTTGATTGGTTCAGAAAAGGGCTGGAACAAAGACCAGGAGTGGAAGGGCCAGCTTTGGACACCCTGTTATAAGGGGCATAGGTGCATGTAGTTTTAATGTTACTGTGTATATGAATGCCACAGAGAGTCCCGGGCAGGGAGAGGAACCCGACAGGAGCTTCAGAGCACTCACTCGCACAGCAGCTTTTTCCTCTGGCGCTTGTTGGCGTTGGGCTGCCGGTAGCTGCCATAGTCGAAGAGGGAATCCATGGGGGCTTTCTTGGGTGCAGCGGCCACTGGCGACTCGTAGGACTCCAGCAGGTCCTTGGGGTTGGAGATGCCCTTCTTGAAGGCATCCTGGAAGCGGATTCGTAGGTTCTGCCGGGTCTCTCCGGGGTGGGGCTCAGGCAAGGGGGCGGTCTCCTCCCCCTCAAAGAGATTGGCCAGGGAGGACAGCGGGAACGAGGAGTCGTTCTCAGGCTGGGGGTCTCCTGCGTCCCCCGAACCTAAGCCTGCAACGTTAGGGGGTTCTTCCGGGTCTGTCATGGTCATGCGGTAGAACCCCAAAATGTTGGTGACGGGTCTGCAAAAAAGGTCAGGCATATTATATTGCAGGCCAGGTATATTATGTAAACAACAAAGCTGCATAAGCCACCAATGCAAAGCTTTAGCAGAATCTACTGTTTATGACAGTTACTCCTCCTTGAGTATGACAATAAACAAAAGGTGTGAAGCGACACCAGCTACCAACAACAAGCAATCATCCTACTGCTGGGCTTGAAATAAGACTCCCATCTCATAGCAGTTTCATCCATTACTGGTTTTACTATGAGTTTAATAAGACACACCTGAGCTTGTTACCTATACACTGTGGCTAATGAAGCTGGTAGTAAAATCTGTATTGGTAAAACTACAATGCAATAGGAGTCTTATTTCCATCGCTGCTACTGCATGTACAGAACTGTATACCGTACACACATAGAACAGATGAAGCTGCTATATAATAAAAACACACACTGCAAGTAACTGATAACAGATTCTGTATTTACTGCAATTTAAAAAAAAAAAAAGGTGTTTATCATCATTCAGACAACAACAGACATTTTTTGTACAGAAGCCTTCTGTTTTTTTTGCTTTGAGACCATTTTGCTTTATCACTTTGGCGAAAAGTCTTACAGATAGAAATATTCCATCATTGAAGCACAGTAAACGCTATCCATGCAAACAGTTTGCAAACATAATCTAGCATGCATTCAGCAGATTTTCACCATTCAGCATCTTTCCAGGTCTGGCAGCTCTAGTGCTAGGGTCAGGCAGGCCAGCCATTTCTACAACAGAGCAAGCCTTTAAACTGCCTTACAAATATAGCGGTGATGCCGGGCTATGTAATTCAGCAGAGCCCTGCACAGTTCGTCTCTACCGAGAGGATGGAAGGAACCCCGCATACACATGTTCAAATCCTCTCGGAGCCAGAGGTCCAGAAACAAACAGACATCAGGGTCCACGATTACAGGTCAGCCGTTTCGAGAGACTACAACGGAAACATGTCTTTATAAAAAGATAGCTATGTGCTGAAGACGGTTGACTTACTGCAAGGCTAATAAGAAACGTTTTGTATTGCTTACATGTACATGTTCCTGGGTCATTTAAACTACTGAAAGAAAATAAACAGAGCTAAAGGAGGCAGTACTGTAAAGCCGTCTACTGTTTACTGTGCCACAGAAAGCAATTTGAGACCAGTTTGTGTCTAGCAGAACCTGGAGGTCAAACTGATTTAAATTGGGATTCTGTCCTCACTGAGGTATCGCAAAAAAAAAAAAAAGTTCCCAAACTCTTTGATGGAGGAAATTTACTAAATGAGCGTCCAAATAGCTGTGGGGATCAAACCCCAGACTGCAGAAGTATGAAAGTGGGTCAGCAAGCACACTGTACTGTACTGTACACAGCAGAAACTCATGAGCTTTGCTGGGACCTTTCCCCTCAGACTGATGGATCTATATCCGATGCACTCCACTGGCTCACAGATGTGCAAGTGTGAGTTTAAAATGTGCAAGCAGAGAGTCTACTTACAGGGCTTGTTGTTGGCTCGCTTGTTTTTGAAATCAATGAAAAGCAGGGACCCTGGGGGACCCTGCTGCGAGACACAGCTTCCAATTCCCTTTCCGCTCCTGCAGTTTGAAGGTTTCTTCCAGATTAGTCCTGTAAAAACATCAGTTGAGGAGATACCAAATCTGTGACACGCTAGATACCCAGTGTACGGACCTTGCATTTCATCTTGTAATTACAGAGTGAAAAGTAGCAGTTCGCCATGCTTTAAAACGCCGTGGTTTAAGCAGAGAGTACACGCCCAAGCCTGACTTTGTAAGCTTTCAGCCTCTGTCTCCATGGCAACTCGGCCTTTACCACACCCTGCCAAAAAGGGCGGGCAGACCTAGCCCCAGTCTTTCATTTTCATTTTATGATGGGGTTGGGTTCTTCCCCCGAAAAAGGGAGTGCAGGGAGTCTTAAATTAGATAGTGGGTGTTCAAACTGACTAGAGGCCAAGACTGTGTTTGCACACTCCTATGAGACAACAATTGAACTGTAATTGAAGGACGTGCATTTCTAGGTAGGGGGTTACCTAGACAAGGTTTTTTCTATGTTTTACTTGAATTAGTATTTAGTCAGGACGTCATATGTTGGTTTAATGTCTCATCCAATGGAACAGATTTAATTTAAAGTGAAATCAAAACAGCAATGTACTTTGGTCTAATTTAATTGGCCAACAAAGACCAGGTCAATCTAGTCTACCCCACCCAGTTTCTTCTATTAAACAGGAAGCCTTTTCATTTCATCAGTCTAGCGTTTTTCCAAGGAAATGCTGCAGAAGAAACTCCTTCCGATCAAAGCACAAACATATTCAAACACATCTATTTGAGCTGTTAAACTTGTACAGTACACGTTTCTGATTTTAGATTTGTGCTTGTAGGTCAGTCAGTGTATTGGGAAAATGCCATCCTGCGCCATAACATTTTAATAACAACAAATCCAATTTGAAATGAGGGCTGTCTCCCAGGCTCGCTCTCCCTGCGAAAGATATCTGATAAATAGTTCATGTAGCTCCTCTATTCAAGTCTCTATTTACTCTTTTCGAAGCGAAGGGGAAAATGGATCAAGATGCAGAGTAATTCTGACCAGATAACGTAAGCGTTAAAAGTTCTCTGCCTGCTGCATGGTCTGTTCGTTCAGTGTTGGGTTTTTAAAACACACACTTTGCTTGACTGGGAAACTCTGGAGTAGAACACAAACATTGGCTCTGCTCACCGGATCAAGGGAAATACAAGCACTCCTCTATTGAGTATACATGAGAACAGGACTAGGAGTCCCATGGGGTTCTGACATGATCTCCGACAGCATGTGCTGACACATAGCGAGACCTTGAGGTCCCACCAGGACTGAAAGAGTTAAAACAGGGATCCTTGTTGCTGTCTTATATGTAGAGGCTTCCTATGGGATGGAGACCAACCCCTTTCTCAACACAACAATGCAGTCTCACACGGGATATACTGTACTTCACAGGCAACTCCAGAGAGGACAAGGTCAAGATTTAAAATTTAAAAAAGCAAAGTGATTTCTCAAGACTTCAATAAGAAGTAAGACTTGCCAGAAAGTTGCTGACAGGTTTCTGGACGAAATTCACATGGCAAATTTCACAATACTAGAAATGAAAACATCAGAATACCCAAGAGCCCTTTCATTTGCGAATCCCTCCCCCCCATCCATCCTGATGAGCCTGTTTACTGGAATCAGATAAGAGGCCACACCTTGCACCTGGAGACAACCGATCATACTCTGCAATGCAAACCTGCCACAATGGTGCATCAATAGAAAGGAACAGTAAACCATTACATTAGCTCTGCAGTAAACGACATCACAAGCAGATTAATAGATTTAAACAGAAATAAGTGAGTGGCGTTACCATGGCGTCAGAAGCCTAGAAGTACCTCCACTGTTTGTTTTCCCTTAAACACACTGAAACGTTTGGAAGTCGGCTCTTTTTGAGCAAAAACAGTGTATCACGCATTGAGGTACAGACAGCTGTTTAACAGTGTTACAGTATTGCCAGTCCCTTTCGCTGGAATCTGTGCATTTGAGGGGACAGTTTGCACTACTGTAGCAGATGTTATTTTAGCCTGGGTTTAATCATGGCTTGTAAAAACCTCACTCACTATGAATCACAGGTCTTCCAGTACATGAGGTTCACTAGGACATGTGCAGTGGATGCAGGGTGACCAGGGCAGAGAGAGATAGTGCGGTATCTGCATAGTCCTGTAAAAGGTCTGTACACAAACAAACTGGACAGCTAATCACCGTCATCGCTAAGGTTCATTTCACTTGACTTCTTCATTTTGAAACTTCACTCTGCATACCCACACTCCTTTGCTATTAACTGCAGTTCTGCTCTTTTGTCTTCACCACACAGGGTCTATTTCGGTCATGTATTCTCACCCTGTGACATGTGGTAACGAAAATATGTGATCGGATCATTCTGAGCCAGCAGTTGGCGTTCACTCAACTCTTGTCATTGTCTACAATCTTCAGTAGCTTGCAGCTGCAGAATAAACTTGAGCACGTAGATAGAGTTTGTCTGGGTTTATCTGTACACAAGTTAGAAGTAGACCTCACAGTGGCCGAGTAAAAAGATTTAAAGCCCCAGGTTGCAGGTGGAATTTTTAACACTAGGCGGACCCTATGTGTTCTAGTTACCACTGACTGTAAGCAAAAGGCTAAATCTGAAGACGTGTTGTTTGTATTTGTTCAATTACTTTAGTAAGTCTGATCTGTTGGACCTCTCTGTATTATGTTAGGAGTGTAAATAAACACAACAATTTGAAATAGGAGATCCTTTTAACAGTGCTTGAAGAAACATTAGCACCCAGGCTGAAGCCAGGAGTTCAGAACAGCACATTGTGGAAACACACATCTTACAGAGAATGCATTGATAGCAATCGACGTTTAAACAGAACAATAATTAAAACACTATTGAGACACCAGCTGCAGTTGAGTAGTTATTAAAGTCTCTAGAATGAAATGGCCCAACATTGTTAGAACTGTTATAAGATAAGCAAATAAAAACCATGTAAAGTTTTAGACAGCGCATTAACTCATCAGGCGCTATAACGCGCAGGGGTTAAACTAGCGTGTAAGTGTCCGGAACGCCGTTCCGCCTCTTCGAGATTCAGTTCCTGATCTTCTGATTTAAAATAGGATTCTGTTCCCTTTGCAAGGGCCGCGAACGTTCCACCAGTGACAACGCGTTTAAGGAAGATCCATAATGCTTTACATTGATTCCATGAACTGTACTGAAGACCAATATCACTCTCACATGAGACACTAAAATACAGTAACCTTGTATTTCTTAAAACAAAGTGGACGGGCTCAACACTACCACGAAATACCGGTTCTCAAATGATGCGGGTAGGCAGACCCATTGAATCCCATGCACTGCGCAGCCCTTTACCATACACCCTACTTTCTGAATGATACAAACTGCATGACCACTTCTGGAACGAAAGAGTACCCATGTAGGTAGCGACATTCTCGCACATGCATGATGCAGATGATTTGTGAAAGATTACTGTATGAAACAGGTTCAGATTTTGGACAGGCATAAAGAATAAAACGCCCATAATCCAACGGATTATTGTATCCACACAATAAGCGTACCAAATGTTGTTCGCTATTGAGATTCTTTTTTTAATCGACTCACGAATTTCCCAGTTTAAATATATCCGCCACGTAAAGCACACGAGCTCATAAAGAGAGGGACGTACTTACCTGAATCCAGTGAAAGAATCCTTTGACAAAGTTCTGCACAGAAACCGAGAAGGCTCTACCCTTTCAAATCTTTTGGCTTTCCACTTAGAACAATCGAGAACATAAACCCGGTTTAGTTTCAGTCCAGTACATACCCAGGTCCTTTGTGGGGTCAGCTCAGACTGGAGTCACTTGCTGTTATTAATTAATTAATTAATTAATTAATTAATTAATTAATTAATTAATTTAATTAACTTGCAAAACTTTCTTGCCCTGGCTCACGCGTAGCTAGCTCCCTGCCTCGTCGAATGAAAGACGCAGCACCAAGGATTTCCCTTTATCAGCACCGCCCCGGATACACCGCCAAATAAATGAATAAATACATACATTGGAACTTAGGCGCTTTAATTGCCCAGTGAGGGATGTAACTGTCCAATTTATGTTGTTATACTTTATCCCTCATTTGTAGAATGTAATACAAACACACACACACAGGTAGAATAATTACAACTAGATAGAACGACATTTCATTTTACAGAAATAATATTTACAAGTGGAGTCATTAAAATGCATTATTTTCTCGATTGTATGTTTTTATATATTTTATGTTTGGTTTCCGCAGTGTCAGCATACGCAGGTATCCTTTTAACAATCCGCATGCTCACTCTAGTGCACATGAAAAAATAATATTTTATTCATCAGTACTATAAAGTTCCTTGTGTGTGTGAGTTTTTAAAGCAAAAATACTTTAAAAATATTTTATTCAATTACTGTTCACTAGAAAAAGTTTTAAAAAACAATTTTCAGAATAATAATAATCCACCCCCATCATCACAAAACCAGCCACATACCTGTCATGTCTTGTTCCTGTTGATATGGTGCCAGACACTCGAGAGAGCCGAGATTCGCAAAGGCATTGAATGAAGTTTTTAATAAATATATGAACTCTGTTCTCTTTATGTTGTGGAATTTATATTTAATTTTGGTAATGTGTGGAAGATCACTGTTTGTTGCGGAGAGGGGCTGCTGTAGCTGTGTTGTTCACTCCAATGGATTGTCTAATTCCTTTCATAGTTTAAAATTGTTTAACACGGGTGGGTCCAATCCAGAGGGAGAAGCGTTGTGGATTTCAGCCAGGTGTTTTCTCCCCTGTTCGGATCGAGAGCGCGGCCCATGTGAAAGTTTGCATTCAAGCAGACTTGCAGCTCGGGTTGCCTGTGTGTTACACCATTGTTGGTCAAGGTCCTGAAACTGACTGTAATATTGGTTGTTTTTGGGGAGGACAAGATTAGCGGTTTTTCCTGTTTTTTCCTGCTAGTTGATTGCCACACCTATACTGAGTTTTAGAGTGAAGTATTGACTTCGGTCCCTGTACATTCCGGCCAATCGGTTTTGCATTCAGAATCTGAAATCGGAACACAAAACGACTTTTTTTTTGTTTTCCAGTTTGAGTTTAAAATATAAAAACTTGTTTTCCCATTGGTTTTTGCAACAAAATATTCGAAATTGAATAATCTGTAATACAAAAATAAATAATTGACACTTTAGTGATCCTATGGCATGCTCTGCAAGATGCTAACATTTCATCTCTCCCTGCGGTTTGCAGCTCTTACAAAAGGAGCTGCTGTACAGTGCGCAACTGTAAACACAATTCACTCCAACCCTTCACCATATTGTTACAAAAGATCCCCTCACTGCAGCAGGAAAACTCCACAACACTTAATATCTTAAAAATTACTTCGCTCCTTCAAGACCATTAAAAAAAGCAGACACGGGCAGCTCTCTGTGTCCCGATGTTATGACGATGCAATAATTACGCACCTGTGCTTGTTGTCTTGGAAATGTTTACCAACATTATTTATTAATCTATCAGTTGTTACAAAGTACTGTATTACAATACAGCCGTAGGGCTACGAAGCGTTAATATAATATTCATCCTTATCACTCAGGTACAGTGCATTATAATAATACTAAAATGATGATCAGAACCCATTTGTCCAGGCGCTCGCGTATGTTTGGAGCTCCACTTTCACGGGTACCCAGTCTGTCACTTGGGGGCTGCATCCATAGATACAGATATCAATGTATTGATGCAGAAAACATCATAACACCTGGACACACTCGATACGAGGTGATCACGCCTCAGTACCTTCTTTTTAATGGTCTGTTATTTATTTTTGTATCACAGATGATTTCATTTTGAATACTTCCGTTACAAAATGCAATTATGAAATATGGGAAAACAACCCTGAATCAGTTTTTGTATTTTAAACTCAGAAACTGGACAATGAAAAACTAGTTGATTTTTGTTTTTATGAAAAACCGAGTGGTTTTCTGGTTTTCCGATTTAGAATGCAAAAACGATTAGCCGGAGTGTGCACGGACCGACTTCTCATTTAATTTCTCTCTCGCCTCTGTCTCTTCTGCTGCCTTTGTGTACGGGACTTTAATGAGGGAACTACATGGACCCGGGTTAGTCACTGTGTATAGCGCTCTCCCGATTTGCCTAACCACTCCAGCAGAGATCGGATATAATATTGCACAGTACACTGTCGCAATGTATGGCAAACCTATTGTTTTCATGCATGCAATATAACAAATGAAATAGAAACGCTACAGTACCAATGTTGACCACAAGAGGGAGCTTAGAGCTGACAAAGCTTTAGTTAAAATTAGCTTTCTAGTTTTAAGAGCAGTGTGATAACTGGAAAAACAAACCAAAAAAAATCAACATGAATTAGATACTGTTGCTAAATATATATATATATAAAAAAATGTATTGCTTACATTATTAAAATGCATTAAAAAAAAAAAAAAGTGTCTACACATTCCTTCTAATATACCTGAAGCTCCAGCAGAGGATGCTGATGTCCCAGATAAGTTTAGCTTCAGTCTCAGATACAGTTTAAGAGAAAATAAAAACAATAAAAGAAAACATTTTGTCAGAGCGCTCCCAGTAATGTCATGGCCTAATCTTGTTTTTTTAATATCATCTCTGTCCCACGGAACAGTTGAAACAGCATTTACTTTATCCGCATTTGCTTGCCAAATCTTATTTTTCTCCCCCTTGGATTCCCCTCCCCTCTGTCCCCTTTTCATTTTCTAAAGCATTGCCAGGTGTAATTAGAAGCTTCTCTTCAGTAAAGCTGCCCTTTCTATGCTTTTGAACCCTTCTGAGCCACTGCTTCACCTCATATGCGAATACACCTGCATCAGTTGGGTGTAGCCTGAGTACGTGTATTTCCCTGCAACTCTGTTGAATTGCACAGTCTTGCAAATAAATACATTTAAAAAAATCGCTAATTCTTTGAATATCTGGCACCAGGAAATGGATTTCACAATAAGATGGTCTGCGCCATCACACAGAAAGAAAAGTACACAAGGTGTTCACATCAACAAGGGCGAACAAAACATAAGCGTGCAGAGCAATCTATCACATGTATAACATCAACAACATGAAACATTTTATTAAGGTTCTGCTAATATTAAGAAAAGTTTTCCCTGTGACACTTTACACCAGAGGGCTTTACTCCCCTCCTGTAAGACCTGACAAGACAATATTCCACTCCAGTCTCATACTGCAGAAAGGCAGCAAACAACAACCTCCTCCTTGATTTCAAGTAAGCATAGCTCTGAGGAGCTGGCAGGCTTTTTATGTTATTAATGAAAGTTGCACTTCCATTAGAGGGATTTTTAATAGGACTCTTAGAAAAGCATCTTTCATTAGAAATATGGAGAAAAAAAAAAAAGAAACGAAATACCACCATGATTTGATTGATTTAAACGATGGTGGCATTCACAGCGGCTGAGACCCACTGAACTGATCCCAAGGTCTGAAAAGCGACTCATTTATATATACGTTTCCCAGCACAATTAAAATGTGCCTTGCTCAGCTCAGCCATGATAAAAGTTGTCAGCATCACGCTCTTGCTTATGCTACCAACCTAGATGTTCTAATATCTGTGCTTTTTGTAATTTAAAAACAAAAGATAAAACAGAGCACAGCAATACATTTAAATCTCTACTGTATCGATATCAACCTAACCCTAGCTCTTGACAAAAAGGCACTTGTGTGTTAATGCAAGCACTGTGGCTTGAGCATTGCAGGCTTCTTAAAGAACCCTGCATGTGGAACTTGAACTGACACAAATTATTTTTTATAATAATAATAATAAATTAAAAAAACAACCAGTACTTCTCTAACAGTAACATACATTTCTGAAAATAAACTCTTGAGAGAATGAAGGCAAACGTTCCTGGAAAGGTGTCTGCTTGAAAATCGCACACAGATCTACACAGCCTTCCCTGAAAGTGCATCCCTGCAGGCCATTGAGCAGAGTTCTTCAATTAAAACAACCATCCAGTGTTTCAAGCAGCAGTCCAGTGTTAAAATAAAGCTCCGAAGAGGTTGACACCCCAGGCTAGAAGGCTGATGCTCCTGGTTCAGCCTCTGGTATATTGCATGACCTCCTTGTGTCCATCTATTACCAGCCAATCCCATACACACAAAAAAAGAAATCTGCACACTGCGAGTTATCAATTCTATACATCCTAACTCAAGGCCACTTAATACAGCAGTCTTTATTTTATCAGTGCTTGGAGCTTCCCGGTCACCTGCCACCTTCATTTAGGTAGGAAACAACACTCTGATTGCATAGCAGCTTGAGCCATTGCAGGATTTACTATGAGTTAGAAGACATGCAGGCAACTTTCCTGCAATCATCCAGAGTACCACGTTCAGGCCAATGTGTTCCTTCCTTTATGAATAACATGCTGTTAATGATGGATTTGCACTAAGAAATAAAGAAAGGGTCCAGTATTAATACTATGAACAGCAGCAGTCTCTTGCCATTTGCATCATTAAACCCTTAGCAGGAATCACAGAACGTCATCCCAAACTTATCTAATTATGCGTAATGTATTGTAAACCTGCAAGTGCTCAGGCTAATATGCAACGGGAGCTCTTTTATCCCTGCTATGAGACTTTTTAATTGATATATTTCAACACTTTTCCTCTTGGTATTCAT
Source organism: Polyodon spathula (assembly GCF_017654505.1). Classification (NCBI taxonomy): domain Eukaryota; kingdom Metazoa; phylum Chordata; class Actinopteri; order Acipenseriformes; family Polyodontidae; genus Polyodon; species Polyodon spathula. Next base: position 730,825 of record NC_054591.1, read on the forward strand.
TGTACTGTTTGCACAATAGCAAAGAGACGTCAGCAGCTGTCATTATGATTATAAAGGCATCAGACGATCTGACGAAGATCCTCCCGCAGCACTTTGCATGTGCAATCTGGAGGTAGACTGCTGGTTCGATGTTTACATACAAACAAGCTGGAACAATTTTAAAGTTAGGTTAGTCCAATTTCTAGTTAATGCAAATTGACCAAGTATACATAAAAGCAATGCTTTTATAACTGAAAAAGCGCCCAAATATGCACATAGGGTCTCCTGGATCCAGAGGATTTTTTTGGGGGTTTTGTTATTTTAAGTAGATGACACTTTCAATTAAGTAAGGCATACAACACTGCATAAACTTGAAGCTAGAGCTGCCTATAGGCATGATGCATTTGTTTTCTTCTTTCTAATGCAAGAAACCAGTCTGAGACCTTCAGAAACTGACACCACAGCAGCTCCAGGACGACCCTTAGATTCCTGTCACTGGTGGTGGAAACACAGCGTTCTGTGATGTCAGCTAATCTCCTTTACATTCACAAGAGGGAGCTTTGGGAGGCGACAGGGAAAAGTCTAGGAGTTAATGACATAACGTAATTGCTCTTGAGACAAAGGCAGTATGAAGATAAAAAGGGGATCCAAGTGTCCTGGTGGGAGACCAGAGGTCAGGCTTTGTAGTCCAGCTCAGCGTTCATTTTGGTGTACATCACATAGATCGCATCGATGGTGGGCGTGAAGTTGATGAGAAACTGGCGGATCTTCTCCAGACAATCCTCTTCCTTGACTTCCCGCCCCTTGGACAGCGCCTTCAGGAAATCAGACTTGTAGGGGGCAGCATAGAGAGCTGCCTGCAATAGGAGACGCGACAGACAGGGTGAGGCACATTACAGTTATCAGTAACATGAAGAAGGTCACTATGATCTACAGTGACAGTGCTGTTCCTAGACTTCTTGTAACAAATATCAGTATAAAGTTTTTTTTTTTGTTTTTTTTTTAACCAAATTTGGGAAACAGACCTAGTAGGTCATCATGAAGAAATGCCATTTTATCCCAATAGGAAAATGGTTCTCTGAAATGGAAATGTTATATATGTGTATGTGTGTGTGTGTGTGTGTGTGTGTGTGTGTGTACAACTTGTTCCTGGGGAAAAGGAATTAATTTTGAAATGAGGTCCTATCTGGCCGTGGCTTTACTTACGTGGAAGATCTTTTGCACCAGCCAGCCGTGGTACTTCTTCAGTGCCAATTCGTAGGCTTTAGTGGCATTGACCCGGATGAGATTGGGGTTGGCCTCGTCCCTCTCCCCGTCCGCGATGCTCTGCAGCAGGACCTGGATAAACTTTAGACCCCTGACCAACAGAAAACAAACAGATCTGCAATCAGTCTCTTTAATGTTCATGTTGAGGACATAGAATAAACTCTTGCTTACATGGTCACATCTGCTCGTGTACGACGTGAAACCATGCAATGTTCAGCGTTTTGCAATGGATTTGCTCCTCCTTTAAACCCATATCTTACCTTTTCAGCCACATTAATGCTAACGTAGCTCCGACTTTGGGCCACTGAGTTCCGTGCATCTCCTTCTCTGCCTCCAGGATCTGCTGTAGAGTTTTAAACTTAGTGGGGTTCGTGTCGTAAACAGCTTTGATTTTCTGCAAGATGAAATAATCGAATAAACAAATAAAACACCAATCATCATTTTATTCTGAAATAGTTGGTAGATAAATACTATGATTTAAGAAATAAGGATCACTTACGTTAATGTTACCCACTATATCCGACTTGACTGGTGAAAAGACTGCGGACCCCAGACAATCTGAGGAGAAAAGAAACATGAATATCTGAAGGTAACCTACATATCCCCCACAAAGAAATGCAATGAGACAAACTAGCGTTAGCTGCCACCAACACATCCATGTGTTTTCATTTTTTTGTACACTAATCCTGACCCATTTAGAAACATGCACATGTATCTGATGCTTCGGATTATCTTGTTAAAATGTACTCAAGTTACTGGGATAACTGGAGGTATTAGACAGATGTAGGACAATGTCTTTATGGTAAGAGTGGCCATAAATGTGCACAGTATGCATAAACAAGTTATACATGGGTTCAATTCAGGCTAGAAACGCTGTCATTTGAATTATGATAATTTTTACCAGTCATGAAACAACACTTTACATTCCCCTTCAGAAATAATGTGTACATTGTGGACTAGAGCAAAAAGCATCCGTCTCTGAAGCCACAAGTGTGTTCACCTTGAGCCCTGAACTGCTTCTGGACGACCTGCTCCCTTCCTACCCATCAATAATTCAGCCTTGGATCTGTCAGGATAATGCCAAGCCATGCATTATTGAAGGCTGCTTCTGGGCACACTGCTTGGCATGAGGCTGCCCTTTTTGTTATCTCTAGTGCAGCATGGCCGCACCCCGGCACTGTGCCCAACGGCAAAACAAGTCACCAAAGAGGCTCAGTAGCATTCCAAACCAGCGGTGACATTCACTCCCATCCACCTCAGCTGTACTGGAACCATCAGAAACTCCCATTACTGTAAACAACTTGAAACCTCCTTGGAGGAGACTCTGTACAGGAGGCATCAGCTGCAAAACTCAAGCCGAGTGAGGGGATACTGTGCTAGCTTTAGACAGAGGCACCCTGAGAGCCGTGGGCAGTGGATACTGTAGCCTTGTTTGGTGGAAAGCTCTGGTTTCTTTATTGTACAGAAGAGAACTAATGAAAGCACGGCGTGTACAGTATTGTATGATCAGTACGACTCTGGTTACAAAAGATTCCATTCGACCCCCCCCTTGTTCAGAGAAAGAATGAGATTTCCTGAATGCTCTCTATCTCAGCCATTCCTTTGTTCTCAACAAGCATAAAGCCTTTTTCCCTTTTTTTAATTGAATGCATTTTAACACTGCACTGCTCTTCTGGTGTATGTCATGTTCTGGATGCCTCAATGTTTGAGCCCTCTTTATAGTAGATCTCCTGTATGACCCTCCCTCTTCCTTTCTATCTGCAAGATGCAACACATCTAAATTCACAATAGCAGCAGCAAATCTAATTTCAATTAGGCAGCAGATCAGATCATAAAACATAGTGCACAAAAACAATATCAGGCAGTTTGTTATAAGAGAACTTTCAAACAAGGCAACACCCGGGACCTTAAAACTAGCACATTAATATTGTGAAGGGGACAAACTAATGTGTGTCTTTGAGCCAAGAACTTCTTAAATGGCTTCATGTTGCTTTATTAGTACCACAAAATGCAATACAAAGAACTTACTGAAGTGACTGTGGATGCCAGTGAATGGGTACAGCAACCCAATACTGTACTAATCAATTTTCAAAAAGTAAATTGAGGGTAGGAAATTAAATTATGTATGCAATGGATCCGTTGTTCCTTGACACAGAAATTTGAGACAGAAGATTAACCACGATGGCCCACAATTGCTTCTGCAAATTGAAGCGTGAGCATAGATCATGTACTAGATGTAATTCTACACTATTTAGATATCCGATTTGATGTGGAATTAGGATGCTTAAATTAAAGGGAGATAGCTATGTTGGATATTTACAGTTAACGCTACATTGTTTTAAACAAATCTGACTGCAGAAGGAAGACATGTATACAAACAAAAGAAGATTTATGGAATTCCATCATCACATCCCCTCAACATTCCACAGCTCCTTCCTAAAGCAAGTACTGTCCAGCTGCCCTGCCTGGTCCAAGGATTGTTTCTGTACAAAAAAAGATTCAAAACAGGGAAAGGATAAGCAGCAGCATGTAGGGAATGTTGCAATTCTTTGAAAAAGAATCCCACACAAGAAGCAAAGTTCTACAAACCACAATGATCCAGTCCAAAGGTTTGAGGGATTTGAGCAATAGCTTGTGATGCACAGCAGCAGCATCATGTGCGACCTTTTCTGTACCAGAGGGTT
>NC_054591.1:735253-785253 GCF_017654505.1 Polyodon spathula
TTTGTTGAATGCAATATTTTTTTATTTTTTAAAAAGGTTTTTTTAGTGTTTGTTCAATATTTATTTTAGCCAGATTTTATTGACTCTTTTTTAAAAAAAAAAAAAAAAAAAAAGTAATTGATAAATGCCAACTTGTGTGATGAATCTTTAAAAATAACTAAAAACTGAAAGTGCTTCACACACAACCCTAGCTGTTTATCTAAACAGATTTTATCAGAAAGCACATCACTTGTACAGTAATGCTCCGTGTATCTGCCCATCCCATATCCACCCTAACCATGCATCAGCCGTGATCACGCTCTTCAGCAACGTCACGCACGTGTGCAGCGCTAGTGCAACATGACTACAAGAGAAAGCAGGTTGTTTTTTCCTTGTCGTAAACCATTGCATTTTGCTGCTGTGTAAATTACCCAACCCTAATGTAAATGTATTCAACACGGCGGTAGGGCAGCAGCCCTTCGATAGAGTGTGTTTATTGGAATTAATGAAGTACCCGACCCTCCTGGGAGAGCCTGTCTGTTCTGTGCGATTGCTAGGTGTGGAATCTAATCAGCAGGTAGGTGTGTTCCAGCGGGGTAGCAGGGGGCTTATCAACTTCAACCCCCGTCTCGCTCTCCTGCCCGTCACTCAGCAGTGAATGCACGCACACGCACGGCAGACGGCTGCCTCGTCACAAGCATTAATAGCCTGTACCTTTCTAAAGAAGGGATTTAAGGGAGCTCCCTAATAATAGCTGAATCTCAAAACAATTGTGTGAATATATTAATTGTTACAGTTATGTATAATGGTATTTAAAACAGGATTCATTTATCTGACTTTTTACATATCCACCCTTACTGTGGTGCAGATACGAAACAGACCGCTGTACTCTGTTTATTGGAAATTGAAAAGCTGCTTACACGCACTAAACGTATCTTTAGTACAAATAAAAGAACTTGCGAAATATTAAATGTTTTTTTTTTTTTTTTTTTTAAAAAGAAAAAAAAAAAAAAAAAAACTAAAAAATATAACACAGCACTTCAGTGTCTAGAGACAGAACCAACAGTTGCCATCCAGGAGACCATGCCAGATTCTAAGAGGGGAAGAGTTCTGTGTACCATACCTGTGTCCATTTCAGAAGCAGTGGTACAGTACCTGCAGTGTCAAAAGGATCTCATTCCAAAACGCTGGATACCCATAGAGGTCAAAGCAATGCAATCTGTTAGACACACAAGTCAACCTCCTTGAAGCAAACAAAGGGGAAAGTTATCTGGCTCCTGGATAGCGACTGGAGCCTCCGAGTGACAATCCTGACAGTGGAATGTAAAATTACTGACACACCCCCAAAAAATAAAATTAAAAAGGAAAAAAAAAAAAAAAAAAAAAAAAAAAAAAAAAAAAAAGCCATAAAAATAAAAAAAACCTCCCACAAACACAAAACCCCCCTCCAGCTGCTGCCGTCCTGCTTCTGCTCTTTACCGGTAGTGGCGTGGGGGGGGACTGCTGCGCTGAGCGGAGTGGTGCCGGGCTGGGGGGGGACTGTGACGGGACAGAGAGCGTCGCCTGGGCGGAGGGGACTGGTATCGAGGAGACCCCCGGCTCTGGTACGGGGAGTATCGACCCCTAGACCTGGAGCGAGACCGGGACCGGGAACGGCCCCAGCTTGAACTCCTCTCGCCATGGACTCTGATAAAAGCCGTCTCCCCCTGCAGGACAGGAGGACTCACAGTTAACACAGCAGGGTCAGGGTAATTAAAAATGAAGAACTATGTTCTTATATCCAGTGGAAAGGTATCATTTGATCTATGATCAGATTATAAAATCTAACCGTAACCCTTTGAAAGACTCGTACTTATATACAACAACTTTGCTAAAGCACTCTAGGGTCAATGTCCTTGGGTTTAAATAAGCTTAAATAAATTGAAAAATGAATGTTTAATCTGCCTTCTAACCTCCACCAACATTTTAGTTTTAATGTTAGAAGAATTGCTTGAGTTTAACCAATAGTTATCGGTTATTAAATAGTTTTTTTTATGTTTGTATTAGAAATGTGAATATTACTAAATGCAAAAATCACTTGTAGATGAAGAAAATAAATTAAAAAAGACCCCTCTCCAAGACACTAACCCCTTTGAATAGGCTGACAAAGCACATGTGCCTCACACAGCAAGCATAATATCTGCACTGACCTGGTGCGATCGAAACTCGGTCCTGTCCAGCCTGCGCAGTGCATACTCCATATCCTCCCGGCGCAGGAACTCCACCACACCCTCCCCATCACGCTGCACGTCAGCAAAGCACACGTCCCCAGCCTCCCTCATGTGATCCTTCAGGTCCTGCCAGCTCCCAGAGGGGGGTAAACCTGGGGGAAGAGAGACCAATTCCATGAAAGCCCCTCCCTTGTGCAGACACATTTGTGTTTAAGTGCCTAGAAGTCAAGTAGACCTGTTAAAGTATATATAGTCTGAGTTGTATAATGCTGTTTACCCTTTAATTGCTTATCATTAAAAGTGTGGCATGACTTTCAATGTTTGTTTTAGAAAATAAATTGGGGGGGAATGCTAGATATGTGTCTCCAACTAGTTGCTTGAGAAGAGTGAAGAACAATTGCACAGACTGCAGTTTAAAATGTCCATGCAAAAAAAGTTTCAAAAGGACAAGGAGCAGATGAATCCCATCAATTCAAGTACACACCTGTAACTATGACCCGGAACTCTGATCTTCGAGATGGGGGTCCAAACCTGCCCCGGGGAGCTCCTCCCGCCATAGGGCCATTGAATTTAGAGGATGAGGAACGTGGGTACTCCACACGCAGCTTTGAGTCTCCAAAGCCATACCCATTCCTGCCGTGCACTGCATCCTCTGCGTCCCTAAAGACAGGGGAAAATAAATTACATCCACTGCATGGGCTGTATGATTAACACGACAGTGGATCATTATAAAATGTTTTTGTCAAATACATTTACTGGCTACTCCCTTTCCCCACTGCAAATGTATTCTCATAAAAGTTTACATCCACTTCCGTGACTAAGGAATTCCCATTGCACTAGTTAGATACAAAATGTTGGACAGGTGATGTCCATCCTGTGGCTCTATCCCAGCCCAGGTCATTGTTCCAATCACTGAATAGATTATAGCAGCCACAGGACCAAGCCTGACACACTGCAATGTACCATGCAGTGCCCCTCATTTCTGACCCCCCAGCACTCTTACCTTGGGTCCTCAAATCGGACGAAGGCGAAAGGGATGGTGCCCCTGTTGTTCTTCAGCTCAATGTCCCGGATCTTCCCATACTTGTAGAAGAGATCCTCCACGTCACGCTCCTGCACATCAGCTGGAAGGTTCCCCACGTAGATTCTCCCATCCCCCATGGTTCAGCTGGGACCTACCCTGTTTACATACGAGCCATATTTTCAGTGTGATCATTTACCTGTTCAACATCTCAGAATGTTTATGCCACACAATTCCTAGTGGCAGTTTCTTACATTCTTTCACACTTTACATTTGCGCCCGCTACACGTTTGTTACTGTGAACCTGACGAAGCCCTGTTGTGACGAAACACGTAGTTCCTTTTTGTTTGCTCGGTTTAGTAAAAAATACGTTTTAACTAATAAAATGAAGAAAATCTTTTTTACACTAAATCTTGTCCTGCTTTTGAGTGTGCGACCAATTGGTGTTTTGGACTTCAATTTATATATCAAGGCGGGTGGATCGATTTGAGAAGAGAGCGTAAGCCCAAACAGACTTTTGTTTTAATAATATATTTATTTTTATATTGCGCCTTTCATAGTGGACCACCATCACAAAGCGCTTTACAGGGAGGTAGGCTGTGAACTGTGCATTATATGCAGCGTCACTTACAACAGCACATTGATTTAACATCTCATCCGCAGAATGGAGCACAAGGAGGTTAAGTGACTTGCTCAGGATCACACAGTGAGTGAGTCTGGTGGGATTTGAACCGGTAACCGCCAGAGGTGGGCTTGAAACTCCAGAGCAGAAATTGACCAGCTTCAAACACCTCTTCAACAACCAATATTTGCATAAGTACATTTTGCCACAATGTTTTTTTTTCCAATTCAGGATTATGAACTCAAATCAGAAAAAAAGCCACTTGAACAAAACCACCTTGCAAAACACGAATGCATTAAACTGCACAGGAAGGAGGAAGGCAGTATTGGTACCGTTTGTTCATCCACCTATTTCTTTATTTGTTTTATCTGAATGTCAAGAACAACGGCACAACTAGTGTTTCAACCTATTTGTTCAGCCTGAATTGTGTCCAATTGTACTGTATGCATTTTTTATTTTGTTACGGCTTTTAGCCTTGTATATTTTGAAAATATGTTGGACACAGTACAAAAGATTAACATCTTGTTTAAATTACCATATAACACAAAGAACAACGAAATGTGTACTTTAAACACCAAGGTAAACGGCTACAGTATAACTGTACGTCGACTAGGAGCAATTGGGTATTGATAAAATGGAGGGGTTCAGCACGGCCGTCCCTACATACAGCTCCCCTCCCCCACGTGTTTCTGTGGATTAAAAACACAGTTGCATCACAAGGCTTCAAATGAGGGTTTAAAAAATAACTATAACGTTACAGTGACCGTATTTAAACGTTAAAATGTGCCCCGCGCCTAACGGCGGATATCTATTGCTCATGAAAAAAACCCGCTTGTGTGCACCCCGGGAATTTCTCGGCCTTGCCATCGACTCTGACCCTCCAGTTCCGGGGATGTTGTTTCGAACAAGCACGCCGCACGGAAAGCTTGTTTTTGCCCAGAAAAGGAAGCCAGATTGTCTGGTGTTTAATACAACCGGTGCTTATTACTGCAGGCTCGTATTTTAGTTTGCTAATTGATGGTGGGGGATGCGTTTTTTTGCACGCTGTAATTAAAAACAGTTTCACTTTTGAATCGCCGCCTTCCTCCATTCGTTAGTTGTATCCTTTGTTAAGATTTACTCCGGGTTAGGGTACTCCGATCAGTCCTTGAAAATAACTCCTTGCGCGCAGTTTCTACTGACTAGCACTCGTTAGGAGTGCATTTCGGTCATTTTTTATTACAAATCTTCTCTCCTACCTGTGTCTGTTTCGTGTGTTTATTAGCGATCCTCTTCTTAGGTAGGCTCTCGCTTCCCCCGGAGCAGGAAATACAAGCCTGGCCGCCTTCTCTTCCCTTCGCCCGCCTCCTCAGAGGTCATAAAGAAGATGGTGCGAGTCACCACCCACCTTTCAGTATGCATATAAAACACGCCTCTTATCGGCTGGCATTCACACCTATTTGCATCTTTATAAAGATCTTAAAACTACCAAATCTCCATATTTTCCACTGCACCTCCAAATTGATATATAAACTGCTTCCTTTCAGCAGATACATATCTGTAGGGTCTTTGCAGACTTATTCTTTACAGATGCAACCTGGTTCTAAACTATTTTGTATTAAAAGTATTATGTAATAATTATCACTGAAGGTATGGGTTGTGGGTTAAGATGTTTACATATATGAATGTTAAAGTTATATATTTGAAAACATGGTTCTACTATAAGATTACATGTATGTTATTTAAAAATGTAAGACTTTCGTGAACGCTGCAGTGGCTCATTGCAATACTATACAGATGAAGAATTAAAGCTGATGCTGATGTCAAATTAAAATAAATAAAATGTGTCATTATTATCCATGATACTATGTATAAGTGCGTGCAATTATTGAATGCCACCACTGCACACATATCCCCATATTTATCACAGTTTTAGTTTGTTTTGTTATTTGGTAAAGCACTATGAGACTGTGAGGATAGGCACATATTAAAACCCTAGAGAACATCTCAAACACAGGTAAACAGATCTGTTCTGGAGCGGTTCCTGATTTCACTTAGTTGATGGGGAAATACCAACAATTAAGCTCTTGTCCACACATGTTTTTTTAAAAAAGTGCATTGCCTTACTGAAGACTGAGCCAGCCATCATTCGATTCCACGTGTCAGTATTGCGGGAAATGGTACCACAGCCACCGGACTTTACTTTTATACATTGCAGTCTGTCTGGTAGTTCATTTGATTAATTCAAATGTTCAGCCACTAGGTGGAGACTGTGCATTCTGAATACTTAGTACCACGGTATTATTATAAAAAAAAATAAAAAACAGAACATCCATTTATTTGTATATTGGCTTATTATATTGCTTTATTAATAATTTGTTTGAACATGTTTTAAAATATATTTTCAACCACCGACATGTTTACATTAGGAAGATATGTTATACATACATACAAAAGCCTTCTATCGTATGAAGTTGGGTACAGCATTGCTCTACCCAAAACACAATAAGTTATGTTTAACTTCTACTAAAAATCAAAGGAAATATTATATACAGCTCTAATATGAACTCATGATTGCATCACACATTGTAAGGTTTGTGCTGTAATGAACATAAAAGCAGATTTTACTTTGTAGGATGTTGTTTTTCATATCCTGAACCACTTCATTTATTTAAACCATGTTGCAGGCAGGCAGGCAGGGAGGCAAATGCAGGCAGGCAGTCTTCATTAATTCTTGCACCTGTTAGTTTACATTCTTGTTTTACACTTTTAATTTTTTAGCCCTTATCAGAAAGCATTGCAGATTTATTAGCGGGTGCAAGAACAGATTTAGCTGCCAGGACACCTGACATCTTCCGGCCACATTGTGAATCATGACATCAAACAGCTACACTCCTTCACTTCTCCAGCAGTAGCAGCTTTTGAGCGGCACAGAACCCCCACTGCTTGCAGTTTCCTGTGTGGGACAGGAGTTCAAAAGCAGTCTTTTATTTGCACAGATGTTCTACATTCAGATACACGTCTCTCTATTGTGTTGGTACATCTGAGACATGGTTGTTTTGTCAAGGCTGTTAGTACCCTCTATTTTACAAGTTTGTGAAACTTGCTGATTATGATTTGGCCCAATTAACCAAACCTGCACATCACTGGACCATTACAACTATAAACGCATTGCTCTGTTCAAACATCCACAATGGTGTTTTTAATACAGAAACGATCCATCAAGCTTAATAAATAATAAAAGGCTGAATCTGTTTCATCAAGGTTGTCTCTTAATGATGTGAGTGTGTGTCTGGGTGTGTGGGCGTGGGCATACATAGAACTTGTTGAATCGTTAACTTTATAAATCAGAATTAACTTCTACGCGTTTAAAAGTGGGTTGTGAACTGCAAAATTGGTTTTAAGTAATCTTTAGATAAGCAGCTCTTAACAATATAGTCCTTGAAGTGAAGAGAGTCCTGGATGGGATACTGAATTTCAACCTGAAACGTCATCGATCAGAACACCACTCTTTAAAAGATTATCATTTAAAATAATAACACTACTACTAATAATACTAGCATCACCAAATCGAAATGTATATTTAGTATCACATAAAATGGAGCATTGCTTGAGTTAAAGATGAGCGCTTCACAAATGAAGAGAGTTACGTTATGATCATTGCTGTGTGTTCACGCATTATCTTTCTCAATTACAGAAAATGACTGCCACCCTGTGGTCGCTTTGTGGTAGTTTAAGCCACAACTTAAGCACACACTATCTCTGGAGCAGGCGTGTTTATTTGTGCCTTTATGAAGTTTGAGAAGAAACGGCAGTAAAGTATGAGGTCCACTCAAAGCTGAAACATCGGTTAGCGTGATGTGAAGAGAGCAGTTCAGATTCTCCAAACACAATTCCATGATCTGTGACCTTGGCGTAACAGCTGGTTGCAGATTGTACGGTAAACTGCAGATGGAGCTGGTGGAGAGCCCGTGGTTATACTGCTTTCATGAAGCAGATTGAAACATGGTTCAAGTAAACTAGATACAAGTCAGATTTCACAGCTGTAACATCACCAAACCATTAAAAATGTTATACTATATGATTGGATGTAGTTAAATTATTCCTACATAGTTTAGTTTACCTTTTCATACAGTAACAAAACAGTCCTTGTTTATAATAGAGTGGATTTATATCCCTAAGGTAGTTTTAGCCACAGGGCAAGCAATACCTTTAACCAGCTTCCAAACATCAGTAGACGATATTAAATGAAATCTGCAATGTAAAGGGATCACCGTTTTTATTAACATTTTACAAGAAACACCTACCTAAAAAATAGAAAGAGGGGGCCTACATTTGTAAATACCAGACATCTTTGTTAGCCAGTCAATTAACTACAATTCCCATAATTCTTCAGTATGGCACAAAACCCTTTTTAGTTTATCTAACGATTTTTCCAACTCCACTTTCCCCTCCAGGTTCCTGTCAATAGTGTTAATTGGGCCAGACTGATACCCCTGATATTCAGGAGAGAACGGCCCACTTCACCATCGCAGTCAGTTGTCGTTAGTTACCGTTGCTAAGTTTCTGATGGTGTGCTAGTTCCCCGAGGCTGTTGGCTGTCTTGTGTACTAATAGCCTTCAACCCCAGATACCTGGCTGTTAAAAGCATGCTCTGTACAAACGCTGCAAAACCTCTATTCCGTCTGATTGGTGCAGGTGCTGGCGACATCACTTCCTCACCGAGGCCAGGTAGGCGTACCAAAACAAGGCCACAAGGTTGGCAAACAGGACCCGGAACTGCATAGAAAAGAGAATCACGCCATCATGTTCAGAGAGTCATTATTGAACAGCGTGGACTAGCAGCTAAGGCTCCAGGCTCTCACAAAAATAAGAGAACCTCCCTCCCCCTACCGCAGTGCCTACCTGCACAGGTACATAGTTGATGTTAATGAACTGGAAAGGGGTCCACACTTTCCAGTTCATCTTGAGGGCTGACCAGTACTCAGTCTTGACCCTCTTCTGAAATGCAGCCCAGCTCTTACCCTGTAACACAGTGACACAGTCAGGCAGGCTGCAGCCCGAGAGATAAGCCAAAAATCAATAGACCCTTTAACAAAGTCAAATAACTCATTGCGACATGCACTTACACAAGCAGCCTGGCCAAAATGGTACAGGTACTCGGCATACATAAAAGAGAAGTCTTCCTTCTTGAATAGCAACCCTTGCACAATAATATTCCTAGCTTGTTGCACTGCCCCTGCCCATCCTCCCTTTCTCTCTCTCTCTCTCTCTCTCTCTCTCACTGCATTGACTCCCATAAAATTTAAATGTATTACTCTCTCCTCCCCAAATACATCAAGGATGAAAGTTAAGGGAAAAACAAAAGACTGGCGTTTTTATTTGATTCTTAAGAAAAGCCTCGTTTATGGGGAACTATTTAGAGAAGTAGGCTGTTTGCGTGGAATTTGTTTCCCAGAGGAAGGCGTCTCACCTCTAGGAAGTTCATGGCCAGGAAGAAGACCAGGAGGAAGGCGGGGGAGAAGACGAGCCGGTCCAGCAGCAGCCTCTTCAGGATGCAATGGGAGGCCGAGGAGGGGACAAACAGCTCCAGGCACTGGTAGAAATAGTGGCTGACAGGCCCGGTGACACACAGGCTGGGGAAGGGACAGAGGGACAGACTGATGCGACTAAATTCACTTTTAAAATGTAGCTTCATTAGGAGTGCAAAGTGCACGAGATAACATCTTATACAGTAAGAGACCCCGTACACACAACACATTAACTGATATAATAGGGCAAAGTACCTAGAAGAGTAACGAGTTAGTAGTTGGAACTACAGTACTGAATTCCAGTTGTCTTAGTTTGTGGCTGTTGGTTAGTTTAAGAATGAAACACTCTTGCAATGTATAAATGCATACCTGCTACCCATTGTGATGTACTTGAAAACCAGTGCTGACACTTTAAACAAATAAAACATGCTTTAAAACTGGAAGTCAGCAGTATAGGTAATGGATTACCCATCAGACACCAAGCCTGCCCACTGGAGACTGAACTTTCAATTCATTATGTTATCAAAGTCTAATACCTTACCCATAGACTGCAAAGCGGGCCGGTCCCCCCCATTCCAGGCCTTTCCCCAGATTGGACCCCTTGCCTCTCCTCTGCAAGCCTTGTGACAGCAGGTTTCCCAAAGCCGAAAGGATCCCGCTGGGGAGACAATGCACAGCTTTCATGGATTATTTATTCCGTAGCACTGGGAACAGCTGGGGACGGACGCACTGGGCAGTGAAGCCCTCTGTGTATAAAGAGACAGGGATGCAAACAGGACTTCCATTGCAAGCGGTCTGAGTATGCCAGCTTCACTCATCCTACCTGATCTTTGCAATCAATGATATTTCACCCCGATAGAGCAGCTAGTCTAAGAAATTGTGAGAAACGCGTAGAGAAACCCATTCCTGTGCAGAAGTAAGAAAACACGTTGATGAAAATTGTTAAATGAATAATTAACACAGATTTCTTCCACTAGACAGAAAGTCGAATGAACTTGACCTGGCATGTGCTGCACTCAGCTACCCCTCCTCGAGTGAACCGATAACCTGTTAAGCTAACAGAGGGAGGCGGATCTCAATGGTGCATCTGATTGGGCATGTGGAGTATGGTGCCCAGGCAGGCCTAAACACCCTGCTGCTAAAATGCCATAACTGAACACCCAAAGGGCCAAGTCTAAACTGATATTAGAAGACAACATTATTTCAGTCTGCAATCTAGAAAATGCGACAACTTAGCGTGGGGCCTCAGTAGCCTGGTTTTGTACCTATTTTTTTTTTTGCAATGCATCACACAGCACCCCATGGCCCATGGGTAGACGGAGGTTTTGTGTGTGACCAAGCTCACCCCATTGCATCATTCTATATGCTTCAGGAAAGCTGCCACCTCGAGTGTTGGAACCCCTTGATCCACAGCGCTATCATGTATATCTGTTTGCTGTATAGTCGGTGGGCTCGGTGCTGGGTATACACAAGAGAATGTGTCGCCCCCTAGCGTGACTCTACAGCCGGGGCAGAGCTGGGGATACACTGCAACAACGTCTCTCTTTTAAACTCGATTACAAAAGCAATTATTGGACGTGCTTTACGAGACTCAAAGGAAAAATGAACACACGCAGTACTAGAGAATCCAAAGTCAGGTGCCACTCTGAATACAAACAAAACAAACAAACCACATAATTCCCCCCCCCCCCCAAAAAAAAAAAAAAAAAAAAAACCCTCACCTGGTTACAGACTTGGTGAGGATCGGGTATTTCTTCAGCAGAAGCAGGTACTGCTGCAGCAGTCGCTGGTAGAAGGCAGGGTCGCGCACCGGTATCGACTGCACGGGCATTGTCCGGCCTCTCGGCTCACCCCGTAAACAACAGTGTTGAAAAAGTCCACTTCAAGTCGGACAGGCTTGTGCAAGTCGATCGGAAATGTGAACAGGGAGTACACGCCCACTCAACCGTACACATTCAAATACAGCAGCAGCCTTTACCGTAATTACTGATAGTAAGCATCCCACTCAATATCTGTAGCAAATGAACTCCAGACATTTAGAAAATTACATTATTTATATTGTTTCCTGTTTTATTGTTGTTTAACAGTTTTTAAGATGTAAAATAATATATATATATATATATATATATATATATATATATATATATATATATATATATATATATATAATATATATTATCGCAAAATAATGTTCGTGCTTGCGCGGCGTTATTATATTCAAAACCTCGCTGGTCCTAAATAGGTCTCTATCTCTTTAAAAAACAATACCAGTGACTCTAAATGATTTGCCAGAAGGCGGAGTCTTTAAACGCGAGTGGGTAAAGTGGGTGGGACTTGGAGATTTGGCGTTGATTCTCTTCATCTCCATTGGTTTGACGCTTTAGAACCCACGCGTGAGGCGGATTTGGGTGTGGTTGCCACACAGCTTCTCGCGGGAAGTGATGACAAGCGCGCCAAGTTTTGCAAAGAGGGAGTCAGAGACACGGAGAATAAGCGCATTCTGAAAAGAGCTGCTTATCGAATCGGAACCACACTTCAAGAGCTGGGGTCGGAGACGTGGGTTTGTGGAATGCCACCAGTCCGGGCATGCTATAACAGACTGTAACAGTATTTGGTAGATCGGGAGAGTTGACTGGTATAGTGCTGTGTGACCCCAGCATACCTTCAGACACAGAGCACGGATGATAACAACGCTTGCTGGAGTAGTATACAGGCGAGCTGAGGATACAGCGGGTAAGAATCCGGACAGGGCAGCGAGGCTAACATCAACAACACACAATGGTTCTGCAAAACAGTGGAAGATTCAAAGCGGATCGTGACTGGGGCAAGAGCGGAGACCAGAAAACCAGCAGTAAGAGACCATCATTTATTTATTTTAAGCAAAAGTTATAACCGAGTTTCAGACATTGTGTAGTTATATAATTTATTCATGCTTCTGCAAGTTTTACAATAAACAAAACATAATTAATTGTTTTTCTATAGTTAAGTCTTCTGTGCACGCCACCTTGTTGACAGGCCAGTTTGTTTACAGTCCCACAAAGTTGTTTTAGCTATAACACTGCTAGTCGTCCTGAGCCAGAAAGAAAATTATGCATTTTGAAACCGTTTGGTGCTTTATTATTATTATTATTATTATTATAAATTTTCAGCATGTGTGTGTACAATACAGGGATGGGAATAAGGCTCCCATTGCATAGCAGTTGGGTCCATTCCTGGTTTTACTATCAGGTTAATAAGACACTTTTGAGCTTGTTACCTATACACTGTGGCTCATCAAGTTGTCTTAAAAGCTGCAGTGAGTGAAACTGCTTGCAATTTCCGTGTCTTTTATTCATCTCTTTGGTCTATCATGACTAGTTCAGCAGTACCACCAAATCCCCACCACCCAACTGGCCCATAGCAGTGTATAGATGCACCCAATAAGAATGATTCCTGCAGGGAAGGTTCATTCCACTCTGTGCGATGCTGTATGTGATGTGCTGTGATGTGAAGATGACCCCAGAGGTAAGCTAACCCTTTCCTCTCCCCCTCAGGGATGAAGCTTCGACGATGTCCGCTCTTAAGCGCCTGGAGCGCAGCCAGTTCACAGACGAGATGGACGCGTGCTTCGGCTTCGAGAGGATGAAAGATCCGGGAGAGAAGACAGGCTGGCTCATCAACATGCACCCGGTACTCTGAGCTTTACAGTCTTGCCTTTGCAACCTCCGATGCCCCCTTGGCTTTTCCTGGTTTTAAAATCTTAATGACTCGTTGTATAAATGTTATAATCTCTTTTACAAATAATTTCATCACATGATAAAAAAATAAATAAAAACTGAAAACAGAGCCCATTTCCAAAGCTCAGCCTGCCTTTCTCCACTTATTGGGGTGTTCCATCCCCATAAACATTGTTGATTGCAAACTCCATGCATTAGTAATGGAACAGTAAAAAAAATTGATTGGACATTTTAGGCTGTCTTAAGCAAAATGCTAATGAATTGAAAGATGGGGAGCATGTGAATAATACTGTGAAATCCATCTCTTTCTCCCCTCAGGAATGATCACGTTCTCCCAGGAGTACGTCTCCAGCGAGCTCACCCAGAACTTCTTCACCATCACCCAGAAGATGCAAAAGAAGGTGACTAGTTCGAGGAACGCCACAGAGACCTCGGAAATGTTCCCAGTACTGCCGGGATCCCACCTGCCCCTCAGCAACCCAGCGCTGGAGTTCATCAAATATGTCTGCAAGGTAGAACCCATGGGCCGCCTTCACTTTGCCTGTCTGGTTTTTCTTTATTGGTCCCCCTCCCCATACCTGATCACTCACTATTAACAGACTATGATAAGGGAGGGGCAACCATTGAAGTGATGTGAAAATACATATATACATATATAAATTACACACGGTTCCTAATTTGTCCTTTGTCTATTGTTTCTCTCTCATTCTCGGTGCAGGACGGAATGGTGACTCTGCAGTGGTTCTGCTCTAACTGCCAGGCGCAGTACGAGACGGACAGCATCAAGACTGCCCTGGTGGAGGCTCTACAGAAGAAGCTCCTGACCTACACCCTGCAGGACCTGGTGAGTCACACAGCTATAACCAGACTGTATACACTACCTCCCAGAACATAGGAACTGCAATGCGCTGTGCACCCACGCAACGCACAACTCCACTCCACACTACCTGAGCTGTACCACACTGCACTGTGCACCCACACACACAGCACAACTCCACTCCACACTACCTGAGCTGCTTCCAGTGGTTGTAGAGTTCTGACTGAGATGACAAGCCGTCTCTCCTCCTCTCCTCTCCTCTCCACAGGGCTTTTCCAAGCAGATCAGCGTCTTCCGGAACATCACTGTTCACTACAGCATGCCCTTCCTGCGGGAGAACATCGACTGGATGCTGCAGATGAACCCTGAGCTGGGCAAGGAGAAGGCATGACCCCCACCAAACAGAGCAGCCTGGAACTGCAGTGTCCCCCTGGAACTGGGAAAGGGTGGTTCTGTTTCCCTGTAATGTAAGCTGGTCCCTTTTAAAGGCACTCTCACCAGTACTGTTGGCTCTAATCTGTGTAAAGCACAGTGCCACAGGTACAGATGTCTTTTTGTATCGTTGGTTGCTGGGTGCAGGACTGGCAACTGTGTACAATGTGGTTTGAGGTGAAGGGAGAGGTTCAGACCTGACTGAAGTGCCTGCTGACTGGGGTTACTGCAGGAATTTCTGTATAGTTGTGTGTGTGTGTGTGTGTGTGTGAGTGATTTATTTTGATTCAGTAAGTCAGTACTTGTATCTTTGTACAAACCTTTATCCAAATCAAACAGCTTTTACTGACAAGGCTTCCAATGTGGGTACCTGTTTTTTTTTTTTTTTTTTTTGTATTTGTGATACACGTTTTTGAAAGAAAAGGACTCCAAACTTTTATATTGAATTCAGACTTAATCTGAAGCAGTGTGGTTAAAAAAAAAAAAAAAAAAAAAAACTAATATAAAACTATATGTTGTTGAGCATACCTGAAACGATTTGTAAATGATATTGCAGCTTTTTAAAACTGCTCTGAATGTAAGTTTCACAGTAAACCATAATGATTTTGATAAATATGACACATTCAGTTTGGGTACCGATATTCTCAACTTGAGCAAGCAGTGCCAGGCAAGAGCAGATGGATTGCTGGGATTCGCAGTGTGACCAGGTTTAGTTGTATAAAACACTTATTTTGTGAGTTAAAACTAAATAAATGCATGTGTCGTTGTTTTCCATGGTGATTTGTAAGTGCACTTTGCAAGGGTTCCTGACACTACTTCACATTTAGCAGAGAGTAGAAGAGACAGAAATGGAAACTGAGTAAAAGTGAGAGTAGTTAGAACAGAAGGTAGGAAGCACTTTTTAAAACAATTATAAATGCATGGGATAACCGACCAGGTGGGTGACACAATAAATTAAACGCTCCACATGTTTTTTGCCCAACCCCTGTACTTGGGCCATGGTGTACATATTGTCTATTGGGATTCAGTGAATAAAAAGACTCCTTCTACTCTGATATTGCAGCGTTTGGTCAGCAGGGGGCACTCATCACCTGCGCTATGGGTTGGGCTGCGTCATTGACACTGCGTTCCTTTCAC
This sequence comes from Polyodon spathula, assembly GCF_017654505.1. Taxonomy (NCBI): domain Eukaryota; kingdom Metazoa; phylum Chordata; class Actinopteri; order Acipenseriformes; family Polyodontidae; genus Polyodon; species Polyodon spathula. The sequence continues at coordinate 750,698 of NC_054591.1, forward strand.
CACATAGAATACATTTCAGGGGGAGCAAAGTCAAAAGCTGTCTTGAATTTATGCATTTACATTTACGTTACATTTAACTTGGTGAATGTAAAAATAGTTGATCATTATAATAAATCCTGATAGGACAATAAACCTAAAAAAAATCCTTAATTTAATATAGAAGGAAAGCATTAATATCTGTAAAGAGATATAAATAAATACATCATCCTACATGTCTTGTTGCTGCATTATTAACCTGAAATCCTACGACAGTAATTATTAAAGAGGGTATAATGTGGCACAGCATGCTGCGTTTGCTGAATTGAGTGAGCTGTCTCATGCTAGCGCTGAGAACAGACTCCCACAGGTGGTTAGCAAAGGGAAGAATTACTGCTATCTGGTTTGTATCCTTCTCACTATTCTAACCACTCCATCCACCCACTTTGTTTAAATCATTGCTGTAGTGACCCACAGCTTCACATAGGAAGATCAAGGCAGTGATTAGCTCTTGAGCGATTCAGACACTGCCTAGCGTTTGGTAAGACTGAACAACACTTGCAGTACCGGTATGAAGTGTGCTAGTGCTGTTTCTGCTTGTCATTGTGACATGATGGTGTGATCCCTTTGAATATTCACAGCAATAGTTTTATGAAGTATAGTAAGCAGGGATGGAAATAAGACTCCTATCGCATAGCAGTTTCACCCATTCCACATTTTACTATGAGCTTGATTAGCCACAGTGTATAGGTAACAAGTGTGTCTTATTAAACTCTTAGGGAAACCAGCAGTGGATCAAACTGCTATGCAATGGGAGCCTTATTTCTGTTTAAGTATGTATAATAAAAAAATATTACAGTGTTAGTTTTGCTATCCTGAATAAAGAAGGCACCCAGGGATAGCCAGAAGAACATGACCCACACCAGGGCGATGCTGAGTCCAATCTAATACAGTGGCCAGGAAGTTACTGGAAGTTAAAAGTTTGGGTCAGTCTAGCTAGCCTCTGTTTAGCGAACACTGCTTCATTGCCAAGACCAGCTAAGACACAAGTGAGCTGCCGGTGAAACTGTTTTTGAGAAGACACGATTCTTTGAAACAAGATATTATTTCAGGACAGCTTGGGGAGAGAGGCAGTGAGTGAGTGAGTGAATTATAACTCCATTACTGCCATCAGTTCCCAGCAATCGAATCACACCTCTGTATTACCTTACCATAATCTCCTAGCAATACTTTTCAATAACAGGGTTAGTGGCACACATCAAGTCTAACCTCGTGCCCTGGGAAGCTCAGAATCCTTCACAACCCCTCTAAATGGAAGCAGGGTGTTCTGGTGCCAGGAGGGCGAGTGCCTTGGCAATGATATTTCTATCGGTACTTAGTTCCTTACAGTACAGGGATGGAAATAAGACTCCTATTGCATAGCAGTTTCACCCATTTGAGGTTTTACGAAGAGCTTGATTAGCCACAGTGTATAAGGAACAAGCTCAGGTGTGTCTTATTAAACTCCTAGTAAAACCAGGAATGGATCAAACTGCTATGCAGTGGGAGTTCACCCCTGCAGTATAACTGAAGATCCTTGCATTGTGTATTTAAATGAGTTTTCCACGCCACTGAGCACCTCTGTTCCTTGGGACTGTTTTATGTACTGCATAGAAAAAGAACACACAATTCAGATATGTTTAAAATAACACTTTTTTTTTTTAATGCCGTTTCCTTGCAATGTATGCATGTACTAACAGCAATATTCAGAAGCAGGCATTATTGATTGAGAAAGAGCCTTGTCATTTATTAAGTGATCTTGGCTCTGACTTACTCAATTAGGTAATGTCTGTTAACAAATAATAATTTCTAGTACTTGTTAACTTTACTCATTATATAGAACTTAATAAGAATAATAGAACAGAATGAGAAACAATTTTCCAAATGGCTTATTGTGCTACAAATGTGGTAGTGGCAGTACAACGTATTGAAAAATATTCCCCAGGTTAAAATTGCCCACAAGGGGTTAAGTCTGCCTTGTTCCCCTTTTCGTGAATAGTCATCAGAGCCTGGGCTGAAATCAAATCCTGTCCATTAAACCTCAGCTAGTTGTTATCAATTGTTCCCATGGCTTTAATCAGGTTTACACGAACAGATTTTCACTTTTCTCAAATCACATTATCTGAACTCATTTAGTTGGAAAAATGTCTTCTTTATTGCATTAGCTCCGGCCAGACACCCACTGAGCACATCGAACCTTTTTACAGACTTCGCTCTCTGAAGAGTCAGTTTGGGGGAGGGGCGTGGCAATTTCCAGTGCTTCACTGCAGAGCCCAAACATTTGTTTAGTTTTTCATGCAGCTATTACCTATTGACTCGGTGAAAGAAAACTGAACACAACATACAGTACATGTTGCTTGATTTTACAATCAACTGTACAAAAAATCATATATAATAAATGTTTACAGAATAGATGTATCTTTCACGTGATCATTTTGCTGTATAAATGTCTCATTTTCATATGCAAAAAGTATTCTGGACAATCGAATATTCAGAATACAGGTATTTATAATACATGCACGCATGCACTAAAGACAAAAGTAAAGGGGCCAAATCTTTTTATATATCTTGCCTAGTTTTTTGGCTGAATGTGGACAAAAAGCCTTTAAAATCTGAGCCCACATTCTCAAGTCTAAAGTATGGCACAATCTCTGCCATAGTGACAAAAGTATTGTGAATACCGAGTTTACGCAAAACAGAACAGACTGTCCAACAAGCTGAAGACACTATTATAAAAGTTACCTCCCACACTTCATCTGTTATTAATACATTTGTAGCACAATAAAACACTGAAGTGGAGGGACAAAATTCTGAAATACTGGACAGTCCAAGAGGACTTTCTCCAATAGGAGTTCATAATCAGACACGGGGACGCCTTCCCTGATTCATTAGCGTTGTCCTGGACCCTTCCCCCTTGATGGGACCAAGACACCCCCAGGAATCAGCCCACACTGTCCCACCCTGCTGTTGTGCCCTCCTGACGTCCTGGACCTGTCCGCTCTTTGCAATCTGTTTGTAGGGATTTCTAAGGGGGAAGCATTGTCCAGGTGAGCAGACAGAGGTCTCCGTGGGGTGATCAGAGCTGGACGTTATCAGAGAGATCTGTGTGGGTCCAGTCCTGGCTCACTGTTGTGTTCTCTGTGGCCGGGTCTTGACTGGTGATCTGCAGGGGGAGAGACAGCAGCTTTAGGGATTCAATTTGGAAGTCCCAACGACACCAAGCCTCTCTGGGTTTTACAATGCTTAACTATACTTTGCCATGCTTTTACTATGCTTTACTACACTTTTACTATACTAAACTTTTATAAGGGCTGTTTTTTGCCTCTTAGAAAAACCTAATCTTAAAAATCAGCAATGAATAAAGCTGGAAGTGGAAATGTTTTCTTTGCTATTTGTTTTTAATATAACATTGCAGTAACTGCTTAATCAGGAAACCATTTGACAGGAGACCTGTCACAGAGATAACACAAACAAAAAGCTGGATTTTCACAGGGACACACAGCACTTCGATTGCAATAGATTTTATGGTGGTCTGGCAGCAGTCTGGTATTTTAGAGTTGCATGTTTTCTGTAGGACTGGAAACATCACAACGGACACAGAGACACAGTTTCTCACCCCATCAAACTTCATGTCGCTGTAAGTCTCGTTCTTATCGATAAACGTCAGTAAAATCCAGTCGCACAGGAAGGAGCACTGTACAAAAACAAAGAGGAATTTGAACCCAAGGCCACGCTTTATTTTAACAGTCACTTTGAGTTTATTAACTGCTAACAACAACCTTACAGAACAAACACATTTATATTTATATGGATTGTCTTTTTGTGAATGGTTAGTTAATATATAGTAAGGGATTTTTTATTTGTCGCATGGATGAAAGGGTTAATGAAATAATAAATAAGGGCACAGCATTGCAAGGGACTTCCATTTTAAAACTGAGCTATTAAAAGTATTCAGCAGAAAGCGATCTTACAATCCCTACAGATGTCATGGCGGCCACCGTGTTGATTATTGTTGGGATGATGCTGAACTTCCCAGCCTAAATGAAAAAAAAAAAAAGCAATGGAATTAAAATCCTTTGTTCTAATGCAGTTAGCGAGTGCCTAGCACTGTGTCTAATTCAACCCAAAAGTCTTTTTACAAGTTCAGCTTCGGTTATGCTCATGTTTCAAAATGCATACCTCACCATGCACAATGACATCAATTCGCATCCCGAAAGCCTTGACCAGCGATCTGTACTCGCTGCCGTTCCGGCTGTAGTACTTTCCAAACCTGCGGATGCAACCCGAAAAACATCAGCCAACGGGACAGTCAGACAGCTGGGCTAACCAAACGATCGGCAACAGTCTCGGAACAGAGTTCCGATGTGTTAAAAGATCACAAGCTAAACTAACTAAAGAATTCAACATTTAAAACCGCTATGTCAAGATCATGAGATAAATGATCTCAGGATCTAGACATCAAAAAAAGTCCTCAGTGAGCAATCGTGGGAACAGCTGCCAGGAGATGAACTGATTAGAAATTAAGAAAAATCACCCAGAGTGGGATAAAAATCCTAAACTCTTGTAAAATGCAGGCAGAATCAGATTAGCATTTTCTTAAAACCAAACTCCTCTACTGTGACCCATCAATTAACTAACTGGCCCAGAAAAGAAGTGCATTGGTCCTTTGAATTCTGCGCATCGTTTAATTCCAAATTCTCTCAAGTCAGCACCTTCCTTGACATTGTTTTGAGACGGCTGTTTAAATGTAACTAAGTGCTCTGACCTGCAGCCTCCAGGCCCTTTCTACTGACTGAACAAATAACGAAGTTGCTTGACTGGGATTTGCCTGGGCCTGGGCAAGGCTCTCACCTGTAGTTGTATCCCGAGGAGATCAGGTCCTTGCGCAGGTCCAGCCTTCGGAAGGCGTACTGGGGGTAGCACTCTGAGGGGTCCAGGTCGAGGTTACACTTCCAGTTGATGAACACGCCGATCACCCCTCCCTGCAGGACACAACGTGCTGTGAGTTTCAGAGACCTCATTTCAATAGGGACAGGATCCTGGATTTCCATTGGCTGAAGTTCAACACTGTCTAACTCTTTTTTTTTCCCATTCCAAATTCATGTTTCACAATATCTTTGTCATAAGACTCTTGACTGCTGTTTGATTTGATGTAGCATGGTGCATGTCATATCTAACACCATTTTCTATAGCATGAGCGAAAACACTAGACCAGGGGTGTCCAATCACAGTCCTGGAGGGCCATTCCACTCCAGGTTTAACAGACACATTGATATAATGAACTACTTCAGGGTCTGGATGGAGGTTTCATTGGTTCAGATAAACAATTTAGATTTAGGGTTGGAACAAAGACCAGGAGTGGAATACGCAACTTTGGCCACCTCTGCACTAGACTCTGTTGACAGTCTACGACTACAATTTCTAGTAGATTTTATTGGAGAGTGAAGTCCTGTCTGTCTGTCCACCAGGGCAGGTGACCATTTCCCTGTCGTGGGTAAGGAGCTGACTGACTAAAGACCTCTGTCAGTCTATCTGTGTGTAGAGGATTGCGCGCTTGGGAAAGATGAGGGAATGACAGACCGTACCGTCTCGCACAGCTCAGTGAAATTCTCTTCCGCTTGCTTTGCGATGTACCCCAGGGTGAAGACAGGGCAGTAGATATTAGTGACTGCATTGTAAGTGCAGGAATGCAGATTTTTTTTCCCCTTGGTGTTTCCTCTGGAGAAAAAAAGTCAGTGTGAGGCAGGATGCCAGCTGTCTTACCAGCTGAGACCTTGTTGAACTGGCATGCTGAGTAGGGTATTAAAACAAGCTCACAATCAACATCCCTATAAGATCCTGTATGTTATGTTAGGTGTTATTTTGGAAATTTATCTGTTAGCTGGCGGGACATTTCCAGTACAGATGAAAAGTGCTTGCAATTGATAACAAAAAATAGACATAATATAAACTTATTGTATGTGTTTTGCAGTTTCGTCCATATCATGAGATCCTTGACAGGTTCACTATACGATAGACACAAGATAGCACCTGTTACCATCCTGGAACTGCTGCTGCCCAGTACATGCATTTCATTCCCACAGCAATCCCTTCAAACCCAATGGATCAAGCGAACCTCCCACCTGAGGACTCTGAATTTGGGGAAGTGGACAGTGTTTTTGATGAAGACAGTAAAGTTGATCGCCTCCTTCAGCGCCGGCTCCCTGGGAGGTAAATAAGAGACGTTAGCAAGGAGTTTGCAGGGATGCAGGCTTACTGACAGCTTTACAAAGGGCTGCATAATATGCATGCGCCGCTTGGACCTGTGGAAATCAGTTTGCATCAGCTTTTGGGATGGCATTGGAATAATGAGAAAGGAACCGTCCTAAAAAGGTCCATTGCTTTGCATTTTAAGTCAGGATTTGTATCTTATTTATTGATTTATTTATAGCTACTGGTACACTGTACCAATGTATTGCTATTTCAACAGAATAGCCCTCAGAGGTACAACACCTCATTTCCAGTGGGGTCCTGTGGCATGTGTCCCGGACTCAGGCTTGCACACAGGGTCACGCAGGGAGGCAATAAGGTAATTGGGAATGCTGGGCCTGGGTTTGTGCTTGTCTCAGTGGAAACAGGGTTTGAGAGAGGGGCAGAGCTGGGGTCTGAGTCCAGGAGTTACCTGACAGCTGCAAACTCCTCGATGGGGCACCAGGACTTGATCTGGCAGGTCTTGAAGGTTTGATTGTAATATGGCACGCAGAGCCCAGTCCTCTTACCTGTGGACACAAAGACTCTTAGCAGCGCTGCACCATGGAGCGCGTTCAAGCTGGCATCTGAGATTCATTCGGGGCTCAAGCCCTTACCGTTTTCCTGCATGCCGATCTCCTGAGGGGTGCAGTCCGAGTCCTTGGTGCAGTTAGCACCTGGAACACTAAAATGCTGAAAAACAAAAACACTTGCTACATTTTAAACAGTCTGATTATTGCTTTTATTTCCAGAAAGGTGTATAGTCAAATCAGTGTAATGCTTTGTATATTATTGTACATTATTATTATCAGCAGTAGTAGTAAGTAGTACTTTCAAACAGAAACTGTAAAGACTTGCTTGAAGAAAGTGGAAAGACAACCTTAATATGATCATCGCCCTCTCTTGTTAAACACTAAATTAGATCACAAGGAGTATCCAGAGAATTTGATTAGCCCACGTTCGTTGGATCATTAAGATTGAGTTTCAGCCGTGGGTTTTCTGAAATGCATTTCGATCCTGGCTAAAAGGATTTTTGAGAAAGCTGCTGTTCTGAGGAACTGGAGGGCGATGTCAGCACTTCTACCTGTAGCTTTGTGGGATTAGAGAGCGGTAGGAACCCATCTTACCACATCAGCCCTTTCCAGAAGTATGTTAAAAAGTTTACCACAGTATTTACTATAGTTTAGAATGATTTACCATGTTTTTAATATCCTTTACCATACCCCTCTATAATGCTTACCTATGCTTTACCATGCGTTACACTTTTTAATTGTCACTTATGGGCTTCTGTGCACAGTGCACCGCTTATATTTCAGACCCAATGTTTGCTGTAATAGCTGGTAGGCATAGCAAATAAGGATCTAACCAAAATCAATAATTGATAATAATACAATATGAATATCATGGGAGCGTAGCTGATATAGAGTATGTGTTTTTGGCTGGACTGCCACACTAGCAGCTCACCTCAGCACACACACCCTGTCTCTGGTTATGAGTCACTTCTTTCCGCAGAATAGCGCTGATGACATCACCGCCCTGCGATTGAAACACAGCGAAAGCAAGAAAGCATTGTCAAGCGTTTCTACTGCATTTGTCTCTGATCATTTAACATGAATTAATATTGCTTCAAGCCTTTACTAATGCCCATTTCCTTTATTTGGAGCTTGCAGTCACTGAAATGAGAGGCAGCTGCACCTCATTGCCGGTCAGCAAAATGAGCTCAAAGCACCCTAACAAAATCATTTCCTCAAAGTGCAATTTGCTCCTGTAACAAAACCAGTAGAAGCAAACAAATTAAGTCAAGATGATTGTTTGTTACTGTAATAAACAGATTCATTTATTTCATAAAAGCAAAGTTTGATTTTGGTGTAAATCTGGCCATAAGAATATGCCCCATAGTGGAGGCTGTTAAAGATAGAGAGAAATCCTTTCAGAAGTGCAATCAGTGAGCAATATCCTTTGAAGGTAGTAATTGACGAGAATAAAGCATTGAGAACACTTTATTACAAAGCAAGAAGCAAATGCATCTTAGAATACAAAGTCAAATAACACATGCACAGAGAAAGCTTTTAATTAAACTAGAAGCAACACAAATACAAGTCGACTGGCGTTCAAACCCAGGGGAAACATGCAGGTGCACGTGATATACAGTACAACGTACTTCAGCTATACATTGAGCAAAAAATGTAACACGTGGTGACCGGAAACCATCGTTCAATTGTTGCTCATTGCATTAAAAAGAACTTGTATGCAATGTATTTCAGGACGTACTTCGGACAAAAACCCTTTTTTCAGCTTTGTAGAAAGAAAAGTAAACACAGTGCAGTAACCTGTAAATAAAAAATAAAACATTTACAGCATTGTGTTTACTTTCCTTTCTACAAAGCTGACAGAGGGCTTCTGCCTGGAAAAAAAAATCCAGAAATACATGATTTTTTAAAATAATTTAAACCTCTCTCACCTCTGAAGGCCTGACATACTCCACCATGTCCTGCACTGTGTCCCCTGACAAGGCGATCCCCTTCATCTTGGTGTAGATGGAGCTCTCAGGACCTGTCTCAATCTCTTGGTAGGCTTTCTGAATGATGAACACGTACCTGCGAGGGGAGGCACAGTCTGGCTGAGGGCGAGGGCACGTGGACAGGGGTTCAACTCTAAATTGGTTTCAGTATCTTCCTTACTGCCTCCCTCCTCCTCCCTGCTTCAATACTTCATTAAGCTGCATTACTGTAATCAGTGAAATCATGCCTAAGTGAGTGGCAGGTCTAATGGGGAACCTGCACAAATCTAAACCAAAATGGAATTCTGTATGAGGCATATTCATCATGTAGATTAGGAAGAATGCACTAAAGAATCATCTGCCTTCCAAACTCTGAGTGACAATCCCGCTTTCTTCAGACTCCTTACAGTCAGAAAGCGAATTCAATTCCATGAAGTTGCCAAAACATCCCACTGTAGCTCATTAAAGAGAGAGCAGTTTCAAACACCATTTTTTGTTTATTTTCAAAGGTCACATTGTCACATGATTTGAATGGACCGGTCCTAGCACTTGGGCACTTAAGAGTGTCTCAAAGCCAGGTGAAGGCAGATTTCAAAGCACAATGATAATAACTCACTATTGGAGGAGCAGAATTAAAAAAAAAAACCACTTAATAGTTTGTGAAATGTAAAACAAAAAAAATTTAAAAAAGGAAATTAACCCTTCCATGCATGAAATATTGACAATTGATGACAAAAAAGTACTTTTGGACACACAATGAATATTTTTCATTAAAAATGGTTTCATTTTTTTTCCAACTGCTTTACATGGCATCCTCATCATGCTTTCATGTCTTCCATGTGTCCCCATATAAAGACTAGAAGAGAGGTTTTTGTTTGTATCTGTCCCCATGTGAGGTGTCCGTGCATGAAAGTGTTAAAATGACATTTGAAGGTTCAGTACTTCAGTGATTTGAAAATGAAGTGACTGAAGATGTAACCTAAAAGGAGAACGCAACATGAACTTAAAGTATTTCAATAAAACTACTTTATTACTGTGTGCACTTGGAACTGAACTGGAAATATGTGTAAACAAAGGAAAATGACTGTATCCATGGTTACCAACTTCACAGAAGCTCATCGGAGACCATTTCCAGTTTAAACACGAGACATAATCCACTCGAGGCTTGCAGGGCAACCAGTTTATACATTTTCTAACCAGTAGCTCTCTATTGGGAACCATTACATAAAAATAAACCACACGACCAGTATAAAAAAGCACTGCCAAGCAGTTGTTGCTCAGTAGCTGTGTTTTCCAGAAGTTTCTTATAGTTATATACTATTGGTATAATATAATACTATGGTGTTATATAATATTGGTACCTCAGAGTAGCAGCTAGTCTTCTGGTGTGAAAATACAAGCGCTGGGTAGGTTCTCTGAAACCTCAGAAGTAATGAAACAAGTTCACTTACCATGTGAAATAGGTGACAATGAGGAACTGCACAAACCTATAGATAATTCCTAAAGGCCTGTTCCTCACCACCATAATCTTTGCGGTCTCATAATCCCAAAATCCCACAAAACAATCCACGATTATGCCCTTCAGACCCATCTCTGCTGCGTTCTGTTTCAAATCCTCTTGTTTTACCCAACAGCAGGGATGCTGTGTTGATGGTTCTTAGGTACTCTGAAAGTGTGTGTGGCACTCCCTTCCTCTCTTTCTTAAGTGTTCCATTCCTTCCCACTTAGATTGGCCTGTGGTTCTCCACACCACTCCTCCCAGCTCTATTTCAGACTTTGATGACATGAGAGGCGCCTTTTTTTCCATTAAGCGGTTCCCAGTCTTGATCCTCAGGGAGCACTAATAGTGTAAGTTTTTGTTTAAACATGTTGTCTGATTATACATCAAAGTGAAGCGTAAAACAAACATATTGAAAGTACTGAGGCTGTCCATAAAAGAAGTGTAATGTGCAATACAAAGAGTCATTTTTAATTAATAATAATAATAATAATAATAATAATAATAATAATCCACTTGCAATGAATTACAATTCATTCTTATTTAGTCTTAGAGGGGTCAAGTTGTGGAGCACATACTTCTGTGAGACTCTACCACACACAATGATGCCATGCTATTGTCAAATCAGTGCACACATTTAGCCTAAAGATGTTGTGTTTTTGTATTTAAATAATTAAGACATAGACTGGTGTGCTGGAGTACAATGTGTAGATCGAAATCTGCAGATCCTGCTGCTGTTTTTAATCTGTAATGATTGGAGCTCCACTTTATCTTTTAAAAAATCAGAACATAAGAGAAAACAAAGGCAGCCAGCAAGATGTGCTGTTTTTTAATAATAACATATATATATATATATATATATATATATATATATATATATATATATATATATATATATATATATATATATATATAAGCCTTTCTATAGTTCAGGAAGCGTGCAGGGAATTGATTGCCCATTAAAACCAATTACCTTTTAATGACAATCACTGGCGAGACTTTCTACAGACCGACCTCGTAGCTAGTGCCTCATTATCACAGCATGTGGATCCTAACCACGTTACTCCCCCATTACAGGGGTCAGCTTACCTTCTTTAAAGGGAATTTCAACACTGTTTCTTGAAACCCGAGTCATTGCCCAATCTTGGATATTTTCGTGTGTCTGAAGGAATACAGATTTTCATTTGTTACCTGATTAGCACGGATACTATTTTTCTTTATTATTTGGAAATGTGTTCTCCAACAATCGACCATTTCAGATAAAGCTATCTTGTTTACCATATTAAAAGCACAGCAAAGTACAGTAAGGGATAGTGAAAGCATGGTAAAGCATTGAGATGCATTGTGAAGCCTGTGGAGGAATGGTAAAGCATATTAAAAAAACAGGGTAAAGGCATAAAAAAAGTGTGGGAAAACAGCAACATTACAGTGCAAATGTACTGTGATTAGAAGAAATGCAATCTCATACTAAGTCTGGCCCATTTCCTCTTTTCACTTAGTTACAGGGTGGACAGCCGTAAGTCACACCTCAGTCAAAGCCAGTCCAAGTCTCTTATACCAGTACGTTCAGTGTGTTGAGATCCTGGGTGCCTGGCCAGTATGGGCCACTGTAGAGCACGGAGGGCAAGCAGGTGCTGATGATATGTCCTCCTCATCCTGTGGGCCTGCCAGGGTCGGCGCAAAGATCACTGTATGATTCCCAGCCAAGCAACCTGGCAGTGCCAGGTAATGAACCTGCGCTTCCCTGACTGCATAAGTCACTTTTCACACCACACAGCAGTGCCTTCACCAGGTGAGTCGCATGCGCATTCTACATAATGTTGTTTATTTAACATGACTGACCTGAAAAAGGACTTCTGATTACTCGTTAGATGAGTACACGTGTGAGAGAACCGCTTACATCGCACTCCACCCCATTACAAATAAACACACACCTACTCAAAGCACGGTACTGTCAGCTTTGCCACACTGAATTAGTGACTGACAGATTTCTCTTTGATTTATACCTTACTGTGCAGCGCTGCCATCTTCCTGTGGTAGTATTTCTTTCTGAAATAAATCGCAGCAGGACCGCCTCACAGGCTGTTCGGAATGCACCATCATTGCACGCGTTTATAACACAGGCGTACTTTAACTAGTTTGTGATAATTCACACAATCTCTTAAACTTTAGAAGTTTTGTGTAAAAGCCTGCTTTTTCCACACTTCTATTTGCTTTACCGTTCTGGCGAAATTGATCACGCACTGTACGGGTCACTTGCTAAGGCAATTAAACAGACACGATATTTCGCTGCACTAAGTGCTCAAAACAACATAGACAGGCAACTAAATAAATCAATACAGATAGGGCTGTGCCTCCGTACGCCTGTTAAATTAATTCAAAATATGATATCGTATTATCTCAAAAAGTTCCTTCACATAGAAAAGATATTTTATTTCTACAACATATGAGGCAAAAAACGTCTATATGAATGTCTTAAACCGCCCAAGTGACTCGGAGCTGGTCGGAGTTTTGAACAGGCGCTGGTGCAGAGAGCTTTTGACCCGCTGGTCCTGGGAGGAGAGTGTGGCTCCCACGTGTGTAAGTGATCAGGCTTGCTGGCTGAGTGCGGAAGATCGGCAGAATTGTAAAACTTCGATAAACATCAAACATGGGAGGTGTGGAGAAAAAGAAGGTACTGTTTTACAGTGATAGTATTTCCAGTTTAAGGAATTTAATTCAATATGTGATTGTGTTTACTGTATTTAACACCGACGGGCCATTTGAGGTGTTTAATTAGTGGACAGAGTACTTGTCAGAGTAAAAATATGCATGCATACTAAAAACACCGTTCCCAGAACACCGCCTAGATTTCAGTGCAGACCCTTGAACGTACACTCAACCATTAGTCCAGATCTTGTCGTTGTGTTGGTCTTCTTTCAAAGTGTGACTGGCAAAAACTATGCGAACTTCAGCCTAAATTGCCTTCCTTCAAAATGTAGTTCATGTTACAGAAGAAGGTAATCATTTGAGTTCACAAGTGCTGTATCAATAGCAAATCGGTTTGTTTAGGAAAATGATTCATCGTTTTAAAATGGACCGGGTTGGCACACCTAGTCTTGGGTGGTCTGATCAGCTTTCCTGTTGTGTGCAGTGCTGGTAGGTAGACCGTTGTGTAAGTCCCTTTTGTCCTTCTCTCCATGACAGTATGAGAGGGGAGCAGCCACCAACTACATCACCAGGAACAAGGCCCGGAAGAAGCTGCAGCTGAGCCTGGCTGACTTCAGGTTCGATTCCTGGTGGAACGCCATTCCAATATTCCTGTGTGACTGCAGCGGTGCAGTTTCATTTAGAACAGTTATTTCTGTCATGGGAGTATGATTAATGAGGGAGTCCATGTGGTTTGAGAGAGAGGAGTAGTGTAGTAATAGCAGTAGTGCGTTATAAAAACATTAACTAGACATTCATTGTGTGCTGCACTCATTAAACAAGCACTAGCTAGCACAGTGCATGAAAGCAACCACTTCACTATTAATGCTATGCACTGAAGACATTAAGACATTTGTCTTTCTACAGTGGATACCTGTTTAAAGGTGTTTTAAAGTGTTTGTTGTGGCCTCATCCCACTGTTTGTAATTTTTGTAATGAACCTGTTGCAGGTTGATCGTTAACATCTGATTCCCTCAGACTGACCTGCCTCTGCTGTGCCCCCAGCCTCACGCTCTCCCTCCCTAATTTCCCACCTGCTGTCTCTCTTATTCCCCCAGGCGCCTGTGTATCCTGAAGGGGATCTACCCCCATGAGCCCAAGCACAAGAAGGTGGTGAACAAGGGCTCCACAGCCCCCCGCACCTTTTACCTGCTCAAGGACATCAGGTTCCTGCTGCATGAGCCTATCGTCAACAAATTCAGAGAATACAAGGTACGACACACAGAAAAATGCATTTTATAGGGAACGTTTGTCTACTTTTACTTGTGCCTCGGAATAATTTGTTGTCTTGCACTACAGTTACATTGCAAGTTTCTCTCTGGTCAGGTTTTTGTCAGAAAGCTTCGGAAGGCGTACGGGAAGGCAGAGTGGACAGCGGTGCAGAGACTGAGAGACAACAAGCCTTCCTACAAACTGGACCACATCATCAAGGAGAGGTGAGCAGCGCTACTAGCTTTCAACACCGGGAGGCGCTGTATCATTTAGACTTTTTAAATGTAGTTAGAGCGGCTCTTGTCTACCTGACATGTTGTATCCGTTCTGCTGGGTGTGTGTGTGTGTGTTGACGGCGAGGTTGGTGTGTTGCAGGTACCCCACGTTCATTGACGCTCTGCGTGACCTGGACGACACTCTCTCCATGTGCTTCCTGTTCTCCACCTTCGCTCGCACGGGGAAGTGCCACGTGCAAACCATCCAGCTGTGCCGACGACTCACTGTGGAATGGATGAACTACATCATCGCCTCACGCTGCCTGCAGAAGGTACAGGCTGTTTGTGTGAACTGCAGTTTAACACGCAGGGGCTGTGAGTGGGGCAGCGTGGCTAGAGCCGAGGGTGTGTGACACAGGGGTTATACCTGTGGGGCTGGGAGGCAGTGTGGCCTGTAAAAGCCATTGTTTTAGGAAGCTGCTGTTCTTTGTTCTGAAGATAACAAGAGAATGGGGAACGCAAGCCCAGCTGAAATGCGTTTTTGATTGTTTGTTGATTTTTAATTTTCTTTCCCCAGGTCTTCCTGTCCATCAAGGGTATTTACTACCAGGCAGATGTTCTGGGGCAGCTTATTACCTGGCTGGTGCCCTACCAGTTCGCTCACAATGTAAGTAGAGTTTATGTGCTGAGTATAACCAGCTACTTTATATTAAAGTACAGTTAAAAATACTCTAAAAGATAACATTAGGTGCCAGATCCATTATTGTGAATGGCTGGAAAATGGCATTCATTGGATTTTGTTTAAAAGTGTAGAAGGGTTGATGAAAGGAGTGCCTATGAATAATAATCTAATAAATATGTATGAAACTGAGACACAAGGGAGGGGAGGGGTTATCATTAGACCTGCTCATGTGTAGAGTCATGGTTAAGCAAGTTCAAGTTCCTATACAAATCCCAATAATACAAACAGAGCAGGAGGGTGTGAATGTGGAGTCATTGGAAAGCAGCCATATCCACAGCTAACGAGTATTGAGTCTGGTACCTGATCAATACATTTTTTTGGTTCCTTTTTATTTGAAAACCATAATAGCTGCAGTGGGAGAAGGCATTAATAATTAGCAAAGGCTATTTGAAAGAATTCACAGTAACAGCCAGACCCAGTTAATGGCTAATATAACCACGCTGCCAAGCTTCAAGTCCTGGGGCTGAGCTGCAGAATGGCAATCTGTACAACTGCTTTCCCCGAGTTATTTTAGAAGCTGCAGACCCCCTAAACCCTTCAGCACTTCTTAATGTCAGACATGAATTCTGCATTGCTGGCCTCTTTAAATCATACCTGTGTGAATATCTTTGCAGGAGGATCACATTTTACTGTTGATTGATCCTGATTTACTATCGGACTGTTTGAGGTTAATGAGGCTGCTAATACACTGTGTGTGTGTGTCATTGCAGCACCCAACAGATGTGGATTACAGAGTGATGGCCACGTTCACAGAGTTCTACACCACCCTGTTAGGGTTCGTCAATTTCCGTCTGTACCAGACCCTCAACCTGGCCTACCCTCCCAAGGTGAGTGGGTGTCGGGGTACACTTTTGCAAACCTATACCTATTCCCATACCTGTCAGTGTGGAGGATGCCTCACATAGCTGTATATTTTACACTACCCTCACAGTTTCCTGATATTCAGTCAGTGAGAGGCGTGCTTTAATGATGGCCACTGGTCTCCTGGGAGGTCTAGCATGTCACCTGAGGGTCCACAGCTGTGGTAATGCCATTATTGCATGACGCTTTTGTATTCGATGTTTAACATGTTTTTGAACTGTAGTGGGTAGCCTTGCTCTCCTGTCCTCCTGTCTTAATGAATTGCAGCCTGCAGTACCTCTTTGCATTGGTAGATGTCACTGTATGAAGTTGGCTGATTGCAGTGCAGTTGTTCCAGTGTGTTGAGAGCTAACCTGCGCTCTGTTTTCCACAGCTGGACAGTAAAGACGAGGCAGAGCTGAGAGCAGAGAATGATGAGGAGTACGCCATGGACTCTGAGAGTTACCTGGAGGTACGCATCTGTCTGTCTGACTGTCTCTCTTTGTATACTGCATAGTGTGGTACAGGTGGGAAGCTGAGCAGTTCGATATGTTTTATTGTCCTTGCTTGGTTTTGGACAAAACAGCTAACCAACCTTGGTTGTAGGGTAAGGGTTAAAACAGTTTGGAAGACTGAAGGAACAATGAAAAGAGCCTTTCGAAAATTGTTTAAGTGTTTTATTTTGGCAGTCACTGTCAGTCGTATGTCTTTGCGGATAGATAACAAGGTACAGGTTTTATTTTGTTGCTGTTTTCTGTGCACTGTTTGGGTTCATCCTTTGCTGGCAGGGACCCCTCACTCTGTCCTCTCCTTTCAGAAACTCTCGGCTCTCAGTGCCAGCCTGGCCCGTGTCGTCTCCTCCAGTGAAGAGGAGGAGGTGGAGCTGGATCAGTTCCCTGTGGAGGGGGTAAGAGGGCGCGCCCGTCACAGATAACTATTTCACTGAACCTTCAGTGCAGCAAGCAGCTTATAACATCAGCACACCGAGCATCACTACTCTTACTGAAGAGAATAGAAACGAAACAGAAAAAATAAAATGCTTCATTTGCTTTTTTTTTTAGGACAATTTGCACCGTTTTTTTGGTGAAGAAAAAGTCTCATAACCTAATAACAAGGAACACAGTCATACTTTGAGTCCTTAATTGTACCATTTGTCTGTCACTTGTATTGTAAGATCAGAAGTTTTAAGTGACTTAAACATAAACCTGTAGCAATTGATGTGTCCCAGTGTCTGTGTTTCTGGGTCTGGGCGAGCAATGCAGGGTTGTGAAGGTGAGGTTTCTTACCGGTGTCGCTTGAACTCCACACATGAACACAAGTACAGGGGCGTGGAGTTCATCTTGATCCGGGAGAAATCCGCTTCGAGGGGATTGTGACATTCTTACCGTTCCTCTGGGTTCCTCCTCAGGAGGATGTGGAGCAGCTGGAGGCCAGGCAGAAGGAGCAGCTGCAGAGTGAGGCTCACAAGAAGATCTTCGAGGGCCTCAAGTTCTTCCTCAACAGAGAGGTGCCTCGGGAGCCCCTAGCCTTCATCATCAGGTCAGTCCTCTGCTAAAACCAACTGGATTAACAACTGAAGATAAATGTAGTAAGAGAGCTAATCCCCCCCCCCCGGTTACCTGCGCAGGTGTTTCGGAGGGCAGGTGTCCTGGGACAAGTCTGTGTGTATCGGTGGGACCTTCGATGTGACAGACGAGACCATCACCCACCAGATAGTGGACAGACCCAGCCTGGACAAGCAGTACATCAACAGGTGAGGAGGGCTCTGAACAAGACCAGCTTCTGTCAGGTGTGCTCAAGCCCTGGCCAGGAGCTTCGTCTAGACTTGCGTGTCAAGGTCAGAACACAATCAACACTACTGTAGGCAGCTGATCGGACAGGCCTGGGTATTATCTCTGTCCTCTTAATGTCTGCCCCCCTCCCCCAGCTGTGAGCCCCTCTATAGCATGACAGGGGCATTCTCCCTTCTCTGGCACTGTGAACACACAGCTCACAAAGGCCTCTTTCAGTCTCTTTCGCCCCCCTGGACATCAGTGCAGCTCTTTCTCTGGAGACTTCCTGGGGGAGGAAGCTGGAGTCATGGGAGCTTGGCCATTGCTTCTGTTATTAACCCCCTCCAAACCGTCCAGGGTGCTTTATCAACTAGAAGTGGTACCTTTTTGTGAAATGAACAATTATTAAAGCTCATTTCCCCGAGTGTAACGCTAATTGCACTGATACTCTGCATGTTTAACTCTGTGTGTGCCTGCATTGCAGTTAGTTGTAAGGTTGCACGGTACAGCACGTTGACCCCGCGCTGTGCTTGCACTGCAGGTACTATGTGCAGCCCCAGTGGGTGTTCGACTGTGTCAATGCCAGTATGCGGCTGCCTGTTGAGGATTACTTCGCAGGGGTCACTCTGCCACCCCACCTGTCCCCCTTCGTGGTGGAGAAGGACGGGGACTATGTACCACCAGAGAAACTACGATTGAGAGCCCTGCAGCGCGGAGAGAAGCCAGGTAAGCACAATACTGGGAGCTAGCTCCAGTCCTGTTTTCATTTTCAGTTATTTTTTAAAATGAATTTCCAAGGCAGCTGATTGACAGTGACTTCTTTTTAACAGGGTGCTGCTAATTGCAGTTTTGATCAGTGATGTGTTGGAATTGATTGAAAGGGAGTTGGAATGGAAATTTGGGAGTTGATTTTAAAAAGGAATTGGAAATAGAATTGGAATTGAAAAACAGAAATTTCCTGCCAGTGCACAGGATTGATTGATTGATTGATTGATCAATTTATTTATTTATTTATTTATTTATTATAAACTGTCAATGTTTTTGTAAAACAAGTTTTAAAATAGCTACACAACATCTGTATGCATATGAGGGGAAATAAAGTTGAGTTCCAGTTCAAAGTTAGTGTCTCAGTCCTGGGGTCATGTTTTCTCTTTTCACAGAGAATGCAGAGAGCTCAGAGGAAGAGGAAGATGAGGAGGAAGAAGACGACAATGAGGAGGAGGGATCTGAGGATGAAGATCTGGATGAGGAAGAGGAGACAGACGAGAGAAACCTGAAGAAGATGGAGCAGCAAAGAGCACAGGGCAAGGTACTGCAATGCAAATACAGTCCGTCCACAGGGATCACATACAGTCCATACACAGGGATCACATACAATCCATACACAGTGGGATCAGATACCCCAAAGTTAGGAGACTATCTTAGTACTACCACTACGCTTTCAGCTGCTTTGTAGTTAGTGTGTTGTTATTGTTGAAAAACACAAATAACATTGTGCTTGAACTTCCCAGATGCTGCAGGTTTATTTTGTATTTCTTATAAACAAATAACTTATTTGTGTAAACCTTTCATGCATGAAATATATTTAAAAAAACATGTAAAAAAAATGTAAAAAAAGCTAAAAAAAAAGTAGTTTGGCAGGTGAAATGTTTGAATGCGATTTGCAGTGCTGTGGTTGTGCCCTCCCCTCCTCTCCCAGGCCCTCCCAGTGAAGGTGACGGCAGGCAAAGTGAAGGCAGAGAACAGGGCTCGCTCCGAACAGGAGGAGCAGGCTGAGGAGAAGAGGCTCGCCATCATGATGATGAAGAAGAGAGAGAAGTACCTCTACGACAAGATCATGTTCGGCAAGAAGAGGAAAGTCAGAGAGGTAAGCCACACTGTCTTCAACAAGGCTCCTCTATTTCATAGTGCACAGGGATGGGAATAAGACTCCTATTGCAGAGCGCTTTCAGAGACACAGTGCGTTGGCAACAAGCTCATGTGTGTCTTAAACTCAGTCAAACCAGGAGTGAATCAAACTGCTATGCAGTCCAGGCTAAAAGCTTTTGAGTTTCACTGTGGGATGTGATACTTCCCTAAGCTTTTGTCATGATAAAATCGCACCTATAACCAAATCTGACGGCTATGGTTGTATTTCTGGTTTGTTGCCTCAGGCACATCAGAGAACCCAAACATGCTCCTGCATTGTAATCCAGGTCATGCTCATACAAATTTATGAGCCAGTAATGAAGCTGAAAGTGCCCACATGACAGAGGAAAGAACCTGATTTTAATATGGTTTAAACAAGTGTGCTTTTAACACCTTAGGGGGATTTTAACCCAGTTCCATTTCCTCCCCCACAGGCAAACAAACTGGCTGCCAAAAGGAAAGTCCATGAGGAAACGACCAAGGCTGAGAAAAAGAAGAAAAAGGCCAAGAAATAGATAAAGAAAGGAACTGTAGGAATGAAGTGACGGTCCGAGAGGTGGTGGGGTGGTGTCATGTTACATACACACGGCAAAACATTATTTTAAACATGTGGATTTAAACTACTGTCTGTGAAATTAGCAGGAGAAATGAGTGGCTTTGTATCAGAAGCTTGTTATGAAATCAAACTGTTGTCCATTTGTCTAATAGCCCGCCCTAGTAAAATGAGTAAAATTCTCAAGAGCATTATCGTAGAAGGGTGTGTAAACCCATACTTGGTGATTTTCACTTTTATTGCTAACGGGGCAAATTAAAATCTTCAACACGTTCATTTGAATCTGTTGAGAGAGGTGCAGAATTTGCTTTTCTTTTCATTAATAGTGCTCACCTGTCCTTGTTTTAGGGAAATTGAATCTAATGTACAAACCATTACTGAAGGTTGTTTTCCATTCATGTTTTTTTATAATGAAACATTTACCCCCCCCCCCCCCCCCCCCCCCCCCCCCACTCCATTTTTCATTCTTTTTGTTTTAGTTACGAATGCATTTTAAAAGCACCCCTGCTGCAAGGTGTAAAGAGCGTGATTTTTAAAGACATACTAAAAATTTCAATACAGGATCCCTCCTCTCTCAACTGTACTAGGAGGTGAAGGGTTAAGTTGGGCGGCAGCCGCGGTGTCAGTTTTGTTTAAAAGTTAAATCAATTGCATTCTGTTAAAGAAACAGCGTGTAAAAAATAAATAAATAAATAAATAAATTCTTTAGAATGTACGTAATAAAACTTTAAACCATGTTCAAGCTGCATTTGTTTTCTGTACTCCAGGGGATAGCGTTGGAGTCCACCGGGTATAATTTAGGGATTACTTATTAAAAAATGTGCGGATAAAAATAAACGTTTACAGTTTTTAAAAGCAGTTTTTACGCTGGCACTTTGTTAAAGACGATGGAGGGGTTCTGTTCTCTTGTGACTCGTGACACCCTGCCTCTTCAAAAGGGCTCTTTAATTTCCCCCGGGGGCTGGTACACACTGTCACTGTTCAATAGCGGGGTGGGGGCTGGAGGGCGACTGCTCATACAATCAGCCTGTGTCAGAGGCTGGAACAAAGGACAGCACCAGCCTGGTGCCGGACAGCAGCGCTAGGTGGCAGTGTGATCCGAGAGGTGTCAAGTGTGTCCATCTCCACGGATAACAGGGCGTTGTTAACTCTTTAACGTATGCCTAGTCTGCTGTGTGATATGCAGATTGAGCTTAGAGCATTTCTCACTAAAGTTAGAGCTTAGAGCATTTCACAAGAACAATGTTTAAGAGATCCAGTTAGTTTGGTTAGTCAAAATTGTACATAATCATAATCCAGTCTGTTTTCTCCGCCTTAAAAATGTGATTCTGCAGGGTTGATGCTATCTCTCACTGCTCTACAGTAAACAAGGCTTGCACGCTTTGTGAACTGGCCCTCAACCTTGGTTTGATGTGACTGGCACTACCAGCCTGGTTTTTGTTTCCCGGTAGCTTAATCATTACAATGTATAGGTGACAGTTCCTCATATCTCACCAGTGGGGCGGTGATGACCCAACTCTGCTCCGCGCCAGTGGAATTACCTCTGACCCTGTGATGTTCTCATTGGGAGGTGCCAGGGGTCGTGCCCTGGTGCACCATAACTCCATTCCCTCATGCCCACGCCACATTGTGAGCATTCTCTGCCAGCTCTGAGCGCAGCCTAGCTCTCACATTCTGCACACAGAGCTCCTCCGTCACAATAGCCTGAATTATCTTTCTTTTGTGGGGGTGGGTTTGCATTGGCTTTGATGTTATTAACCCCTGTCACCAAGTGGAAGATGGCAACCAATTAGCAGACTCTTTGGAAATAAGGCTAGTGATCATATAAAACAAAGCCATGTATTATTTGGAGTTTTATCTGGATCCTTCCAATCAAAACAAGGAAAACTTATAAGTTGAGCACTAAACTTGAAATGACCTCTACTGCTTTACGGTTAGAAAAAACACATTGGTACAGAACTGCTGAAAAAAATCAGAAAATCTGTCCCTTCATCTTAAATGCCTTCAGACTCTTGTACAAAAGCTACTACAGTCCAGTAAAATGCTAACTGGTCCGTGGCAATTAAAAATACCTTTAAGTTCTCCTTCAGTACAAATGTATTTATTACATTGTTTACAGTGCATCCAAACTGGTGCAAATGTCCTGCAGACTTTAGCCCACATCTAAATGTGTTTACATGTTTAGGCTTTCCGTTTGCCATCACACCTTCCTCCATGGAGCATACAAAAACTCTCCTCACTGTTAAAGATCCAGAGGTGTCTAGGCACCGGATTAGAAGAGATTTGTTGAGAGAACACAATAGATTCAGGATTTCAGCTTCATGCTTTTTTACCTGTTGTCTGCAGACAATCTAAATATCTAAACTATACTGTGTTGCTGTACCTCAAAGCTCAATCTTTTTTCTTTGAAAATTTAACCGAGTTGCCCTTACTGGGCTCTTATGCTTTTTATAGTAACTGAACACATTTTCATGTTATCACTCTTATGTTTGCATTCAACTTTGCATCCTTTTTTTTGTTGATGAATCAACCAGTGTGAGGGGTAAACATTACCTGCAGCCTTCATTTGACTGCCAGTTGATTTTCTGTCACCTCCCTAAAAGGATGTGTGGCAGAATGGCTGGATGGATAGAAACTAGGAGACAGTAACTGCAGGTTTTAAGTGTCTGGGCGCATGTTTATTAAACAAAAACACAAAAGAAATGGCACAGGTCCAGACAAAAAGTTTTTTTTTTTTTTTGTTTTGTTTTTTTTACAAAAATACAAATTAAACATAAACAGTCAAGCTGAGTAATGCCTTCATGAAAACAAAGACACACCACCAACAAACATACCTTCCATGTGATATTCCCTCTCCCAGACAGTTCCTCCCACAATGCAGCTCCTGCCTCTCTTAAATACCACGTGGCCAGGGTTGATTGAGAATTAATAATACAATCAACACCTAATATTACACATAATATTTACAAATTATACATTTATTTACATGTGCAGGGCTTCTGCCCTACCACAGGGTGTTTGAGCATGCAGGGTATAGTTTATCTGTGCTGGGCATGGTTACTGAAATGCATGGCTCCTTTTTAACAGTGATTCTGTACATTTGTTAGAAGACAAGGGGGGCATTTAACCTTTTCAGCAATGTAGACCTCTGAAAAATTCTAACGCATTCCCAACTCAACACAGCAGACCAGCTAACCAATCCCACCATGGGTATATCATGTTTACATAACTGCCCCCCCATTTAGACACTGAAGCTGTTTAATTAGTTATATAGTGGGGTTGTCTTTGTGCAAAACTCCTTTGTGCTGGAAGAGTCTGCTCCATTCAAGCTCTAGCTGGGCTGCAGAATCGCCAGGGGATCTGCTTGACGACGCTACTAAGAGCAAACAAATTTGTTCCCTTTCGTTTTTAGTGAAATGTATCCTATTGTCTATGCTATAACTCACTGCATGCCCCCTCCCCTGTCCCTACCTGAATGGCCTCATTTGTGGGAGCAGTTTGAGCCTGCCCGTCACCACCCTCTACACACAGAGCCGCAGCTCATGACAAGAGCATGGTCCCCTGCTCCACATGACGTCACAAGCCTCCCTAGCAGGACTGCGTGCAGCCAGAGAGCAGGTGTTAGCGGTGCAGCCAGGAGCGAGGCAGGAATAAGAGCTGCAGAGACGCACCTGCTGCAGGAGGAGAGTCCCTTACCCCCTGAGACTGAACTGGACCAGCACAGACATAAAGCACAATGCACATGGGCACCAGCCGCTCTCCAGACTGACAGAGAAACCGGCCGAGAAGCTCTTCAGGAAGGCTGAAAAGGGAGACGAAGCAGAAAGGCAGGCAAAAATACCGGACCTTGTATCTGTATTTATTTTTGTACAGCAAAGGATTTGTGCATGTCAAGGTAACTCCATCTAGTTGTTTTCTCGTGGAAGTTGATACTAGCAGTGCTTGCTTGTTAATATACTGACTATCAAATACTTCGCGTCTGTGAGAATGTAGGAGGTAAATGCATCTGTGACGGAGCATTTATTGATAGTGGACTGAAATGTTTGTAGATAGGACATGTATTGAGTAAGATGGGTATGTTTATGTGTACAGTATCTGTAGAGGGTGTGTGAATCTACTGTACATCCAGACAAAAACTATATCAGCTGTGTCAAACATGTTCCAAACTTGGAAATACCACCGGAAAATGCTACTGTGATAGCAGGGTTTTCCTTTAAGGGGTATGATAGATTGTTTTAAATCAAACGTTGACCTTGTTGTAGAGTGAAAAAAGTTAAACGTACTGGATCCACCATATCACCAAAAAGCTATTGTAAGTAATTTATAGGGAGTTAATCTTTCAAGTAAGGGACTAGCCAGTAAATGAACGCATCTGCATATATAGGAGCCCCTCAATTGAGTACATTTGTAGAAAATTGGAATAAAAATACGGTTTTAATAAGGTCTGAAAACAACAGACAAAATAACAAAGCAACTGCATTTTGTTAAGCGTATTTTAAAAACTATATATATATATATATTTCTGATTAAACTAAAGAGAATGTCAGGAGGCAAGTGGAAATGGGAATTAAATCTCTTTCCGATGTGACTGCTTTTGAGCAACTGCATGCTGAGATTCACAGGCTATAGAGAAGTGTTTCTAAAAACGATCTTACCTTAAAACAAGAACAAACTAATGAACCCTCTTTAAAACCTTTAGAAAAAGATATCTTGAACTGCAAACTTGATGGATCGAAATGGACATTAAAAAACATTCGTTGGCGACGGTCCTTCACGTTTTGTGAATATCGCAGTATTGCAGCCTAATACTGAAAATGTGTTTTCTTACAATGGCATAGCAAAAATTGTATCGCCTTTTCCCCCTTTTTTATTGTGCTTCCCTAGGCTACAGTGGACAGATAACACCTAAGGCTCGAATAAGGGAGTCAGTGAGTGTGTCCACAGCTGAAACCGCATTTAGGGAACGTAAGCAAACTGGACAGTCAACAAGATATCTGGTAGAGGTCTAGTTTTTAATGAATTAAAATGTGAAGGTTTGACCTTGCGCGAGGTTGAAGTCCATAATTACATGTGCAGTATGCTTCGGCCACGTTTAATACCTAACTAATGCTGGGGATCTGCTAACAGGTCATTTGCCAGGGAAAGTAGGTTTTTCGTACCCCTGTGCTCCTGAGTGCAAGAACGGAAAGAAGGGCCTGAGGGAAAGCAGGCACACTGGCTCGCATGTACCAGTTTTATTCACTCGAGGGCATTAATACCCTGAATCAATGGAAACGAGCTAGAACTGATTGCCAGGGTGTTCTCACTTTACAAGAAAAACAAACAGCTGCGCACAATCATGCATTCCCAAAGACATTCTCTGGTCTTTGTATTTCAAAAATGAGGTCAAGATGTTCCATTAAAGTGGGCTTTCAACTGAACATTTAGTCCCATAAATGGTATTGCGGGTAGGTTACCCTGTTGCTTTGTGCTGCTCTTGTGGAAAACGACATTCACTGCAGAGCATTGAAATTTGCAATGAGAGATGCTTATACTCACTCTACATGGTGCACATGAATTTTCAAACTGAAACTTCCTCAAACTAATTTCATCAGTTTCTAGCCATTTAGAACTGCAGCTGGGTATAATCCAATCCAAGTTTATTTATTTATTATATATTATATTTACAATACCTGATTGACACCGCTCTGAATAGACAAGGCATGTATTTAAGAGTTAGAAGCTTTCAGAGAAACAAACAAACTTCCAAGGAGTTGAAACGGCAGTATGTGTGTGCAGATCAGATTACATTAAGAGTGAATAACAGAGTCGAAATGAAACAAAGCTGGGGTCTAGACTCTGCACTCACAATCCGCTTGCTATCTGATTACCACAGGTAGTTTTTTTTTTATTTTTATTTTTTAAATTGAATAAGATGTTTTAACACACATGCATCTGTTTGGCTTTTGGAGTTTACATTCGAATTTTGTTCTTGTAGATACGAACACCGTTTTCTTGTTTTTCCAGTTTTTTCTTTTAGTTACTGAGATTTATTCAAGTTACCCCCCTTGTCCAAACAGCTCTTACTGGAGAAAGGAGGCTGCTGCTTAATGCAGTGGAAGCCATATAAGTGCCTCAGTGCCTCGGTCATCCTGCTCTCTGGTTACCTGCAACCAGTCCAACTCATTTACCTTCTTGTATATCAGTTTCTACAGGAATGTGTAATTCATTAAATAGTCAGACCAGCAAACCACTTCCATATTACACTGAAACAGTGCAACCCTATGAACTGCAAAGAGCTTCTTCCAAATACTGGACTGGTGTGTGTTTGCATGGATCGTACCGCATAAGGCAGACATATAGCAGGCATACAGCCTGCAGGCATTCTGCACCAGCACTGAAGTGGTTAACAATTCGTTCATACAGATTTAACATTTCTTTCTTTAAGCTGTGGTGTTCTGAATAAACGGTCGGATTGTTCGGCAATGAAAGCTTCCTCTCTCTGAAATCTTTTCAGAGATGGAACTGTACAAGTGTATTTGTGCATCTCAATAATAAAGCTGGAGACAGACACCTGTGACATTTCACCTATATCACACGACATCAATTCATGTGCACAACACACCTGTACTAGGGTAGTATATAATAAAATAACAGGTTGAGTTTACAGAACAACAGCCCATTGGGTTTGAGCAGCAAACTAATTTAATTGTTATCCTGGAGGGCTCTTGTAGACTCAGGCAAGGGATACAGCCACACTTTTTGGTCTTTGATCCAGTTAATTGAAGCACGCCCCCAATGGATATGAAAGAGCTACGCTAATCCTTGGAGGGGAAGACTGGAGGTTGCACACAGGAAGTAACATAATGAGCGAGACCCTGTCCTCTGTACAGTAATTGGCCTCCAGAGAAAGTCCTTTCAAGGGCTGTACTTTTAAGAACACAAGAACATAAGAAAGTTTACAAACAAGAGGAGGCCATTCGGCCCTTCTTGCTCATTTGGCTGTTAGTAGCTTATTGATCCCAGAATCTCATCAAGCAGCTTCTTGAAGGATCCCAGGGTGTCAGCTTCAACAACATTACTGGGGAGTTGCTCTTGCTCTTTGAGTACTATTGGGAGGATCTCATCTGGCCCAGGGGATTTGTTTATTTTAAGAGCTCCTAGTCCCTTTAACACTTCTGCCTCGGTTATGCTAAAGTTATTTAAAACTGGATAGGAACTGGATGACATGTGAGGCATGTTGTCTGTATCCTCCTTTGTAAAAACTTGTGAAAGGTAATCATTTTATATATTTGCTATTTTTTTTTTCCCTTCATCTATGATTTTGCCATTTGTATCTCTTAGAAATTTAACCTCCTCTTTGAATGTTCTCTTGCTGTTGTAATATTGGAAAAACATTTTGGGATTGTTTTTAGCCCCCTTAGCAATGTTCATTTTTATTTCTCTCTTGACCTTTCTAACTTCCTTTTTGACTTGCGTTTGCAGTTCCGTGTACTCTATCTGTGTACTTTGTTTTTGGTTCCTTTTTAACGCTCTGTAAAGTGCCTTTTTTCGCTGGATATTTGTTAAGATTGATCTATTAAACCATTTTGGCAGTTTAGTTTTACATTTAGATTTGTCTACTTTAGGGATGTAATTGTTTTGCGCCTCTAGTACTACATTTTTGAAGAACAGCCATCCTTTTTCTGTGGATGTTTTCTCTATTTTACTCCAATCTACTTCTGTAAGTCTCTGTTTCATACCTTCATAGTTTGCTTTTCTAAAATTGTAAACCTTAGCTTTGTCATTACTTTTGGGGTTTTAAAAAGCACTTAAAATGAGACCATGTTGTGGTCTGAGTTTGCTAGTGGTTCTCTGACCTCTGTTTTAGTTATTCTGTCTTCGTTATTTGAAAAGACTAAATCAAGGCATGCCTCCCCTCTAGTCGGTGCCTTGACAAATTGTGTTAGGAAGCAGTCATTTGTCATTTCCACCATTTCAATTTCATCCGTCGTGCTCCCCACCGGGTTTTCCCATTTTATTTGGTGGAAGTTGAAATCCCCCATTAGTATGGCTTCTCCTTTGCTACACACATCTCTAATGTCATTGTATAACAAATTATTTTGCTCGCCGTCTGAATCTGGCAGTCTATAGCATGCTCCTATTATTATGCCCTTTGAAGTTTTGTCCATGATTCTGACCCATATTGAGTCGGCTTTATTTTCTTTGTCCAGGTTTAACAGCTGGGCTTCAAGACACTTTCTTATGTATAGCGCTACCCCTCCTCCTCTTCTGTCCTGCCTGTCTTTCCTATACAGTGTATACCCACAAATATTATATTCGTCCCCATCACTCTCAGACAACCAAGTTTCTGTAACACCTATCACAACATAGTTACCTGTTAGTGCAGTAGCTTCAAGTTCTAGAATTTTGTTTCTGATACTTCTAGCATTTAGATAAATACATTTAATGGTTGTTTCACCTGAGTTGTTATCCTTGTTTTGATGTGGTCTCCCTTCCTTTCTAGTTTAAATGCTTCTGAACCTGCTCGAGGATCTTTTCTCCAAGTAGATTGGTTCCCTTTTTATTTAAGTGCAGTCCGTCCCGTCTATACAGATAGTCCTCGGTGTAGAATGTGGTCCAATGATCAAGATAGATGAAGCCTTCCCGTGTGCACCACGTCTTCAGCCATGCGTTTAGATTAATTATTTCCAGCTGTCCATATGGTCCTTTGGAAGGTGCCATCAGTATCCCAGAAAATACCAGTTTTGGTATTGTCTTTTAATTTTCTATATAGCTCTCTGAATTTGTTTTGCAGGGATTTAGTCCTGTCTCTTCCAATGTTGTTTGTACCGATGTGGACGACTACTACCGGGTCGTCTCCTGTTCGCTTTAGGAGCTTGTCCACGTTCTCAGTGATGTGCGTGACAGAGGATCCTGGAAGGCAGCACCCTGTTGTAGTAAGGAGGTCCAAACTGCGAACTGAACTTGCTGTGTTTCTCAATATGGAGTCCCCAACAATCATGACCTCTTTTTGCTGTCGGCCACCACCGTTAAAAGGGTCCTGGATGTTGTTCCTTTCATTCTCTTGATCTTGGTTTTGCTCATCAAAATTTTGAAGTGGCTCAAATTTGTTGGATGTTTTGATTTCTGGTGGTTATGTTTGACGAAGTTTATTTTTTTCCCTGCTTCTGCCTACCTGAACCCAGCTGTTCTGACCTTCTATTTCCCTTGTGACTTTCAGTCTGTTAGGGGTGGTACAGACTTCCATGAATTGTGGGTGTGCCAGCTCCTCAAGATCCTGTTGCTGTCTCATTTCTTCCAGCTCCATTTCTAGCACACTGACTAGTTTATGCAAGTCCTGGATGGTGCGGCACTTTACGCACACTTGGTTTAGCTCTGCTGGGTTTTCTCGGATTTCCCACATCATGCAGGTGTCACAGATTACTGGCTTGAAGAGCATGTTTTTTTTTGTTTTTTTAAGTTTAGTTTCTTCTGCAGTGGTCAAGCTGCTTTCAAACTGCTTCTAAACTGCTCTGCACTTTTCTACACCTGTACTTCTCCCACGCTGTCGCTGGGAAGACTCTAGTTTACTCTTTGTTAATAAGCATGTAGAATAGCAAGAACATCTAATCTCTGTGTTACCTGATAAATATTTCAGAAATAGCTTTGGCGGGGAGGCTAGGACAAGAAAGTGGGCTTTGACAAGAGCAGATCCGGTGGTGAAAAGAACTACAGCTGTCATCCCTGGGCTCTTTATGTAAATGATTCATTTGAAGATGGACAAGCAGTATATAGATCCTCGCCTTTCTCTTTCTGCCACAGGTAACCCCGGGACCATGTTGATGCAGTGGAAATCAATCTGCAAAGGGCTGATCCTGGGCACCCTGCTAACCAGCTGTATGATCCTGCTCTACTCCTACGTGACACCTGCTGTTCGGTTAAACGTGCAAGAGTAAGTGTTTCCACCTCTTAGCATCCTAAGCTCACATTCAGGCAGTGTGTAGCACACAGTGAAGATCGTACTTCTTTGTTAGAAACACACTGCTTAGCTCTTGCCCTCCTTGTCAGTGAAAGCTAAATCTCCAGGCTACACCTGCCTAAGGCTGACATCTTAAGGGGAAATGATGAGTTACATTCTCTGGCTAGCACTCAACCTGCACACTATAGCTAGTGTGTTACATCATCAACCACTATTCACATTAAAATGTATTCTGACAGTGAAAGAGGCTGGCTTGCTGAAATGAAGTTTAACATAAGCTTTAGAGCAAGGTCTCCCATTGCAATGAAATGCATTATCTCTTCATCAGGGTTCCAGTCCCCTACTCCTGCGCTTACCGTCCAGCTCACGCTCGCAGCTTTCCTGCCTCTAATGCCTCCCAGGGTGGGGCTTGCACGCCGAAGGTAGACGTCATGTTCATGAAGACCCACAAGACGGCTAGCAGCACCATCCTGAACATCCTCTTCCGATTCGGAGAGAAGCATCGGCTCAAGTTTGCGTTCCCCGAGAGCCGAAACGACTTCTTCTACCCCTCGCTCTTCCAGCGCACCCAGGTCAAAGACTACCGGCCAGGGATGTGCTTCAACATCATCTGTAACCACATGCGATTCAATGAGCCAGAGGTCCGCAAGCTTCTGCCTTCCGACACCGTCTACTTCTCAATCCTCCGGCACCCGGCTGACCTCTTCGAGTCTTCCTTCCACTACTTTGGAGGCGTGGTCCCCTTGACCTGGAAGATCTCGGCCGAGGACAAGATGACGGAGTTCCTGCGTGACCCGTGGCATTACTATGACCCAGAGGGCTTCAACTCCTTCTACCTCAAGAACCTGCTCTTCTTCGATTTTGGGTATGACAACAATCTCAATCCGGATGACCCTCGGGTGGATGAGAGCATCCAGGCGATGGAGAAGCGCTTCCTCCTGGTCATGCTGCTGGAGCACATCGATGAGTCCCTGATCCTGCTCAAGGAGGCCCTCTGCTGGGAGATGGAAGACCTGCTCTACTTCAAGCTTAACGCCCGTAAGGACTCAATGGTGTCCAGGCTGAGTCTTGAGCTGCGCAGCCAGGCCACCGACTGGAATATGATCGACTGGAAGCTCTACCGCCATTTCAATGCCACTTTCTGGAGGAAAGTGGAAGCGTACGGGCGGGAGCGCATGGCCCGGGATGTGGAGGAGCTGCAGCGGAGGAACGCTGAGATGGCAGCGGTCTGTATCGAGGGGGGGCAGCCTGTGGAGGCAGGAAGGATCCAGGAGTTGGCCATGCAACCCTGGCAGCCCATTGGCGAGAAGTCCATCCTGGGCTACAACCTCAAGAAGAACATTGACAAGAAGCACAGAAAACTCTGCCGGAAAATGCTGACCCCAGAGATCCAGTATCTAACAGATCTTGGGGTCAATCTGTGGATAACCAAACTCTGGGCCCACGTAAGGGAATTACTTAACTGGTAGAGTTACGAACATTATCAATCAGAAAAAATACATTTCAGATCCTATCACATTATTTATTTGGATGAACTTCTGCTGTGGAGGCAGTGATAACAGTTGTAGGGGACTGTAGTCCTGTTTGTAAAAGCACTTTAAGTGGTAAGCACAAAACAGAGATTTCAAGGTGCACCAATGTTTAACTCTTCAGACGGAAGGTTGTGCAACAAGCGGGATACTGCTGTAGAACCCATCAGCCTATTGATAGTGTTGTTCTATTTTATTTGATATTATAGAGGGGCAGGAATGAGAGGTAGAACAAGTTTAGGAGTGCCGCTAGACATGTAGAGGAGGATTTTAAGGCAGCTATCTTTGCCCATTTGTGCTAGCTGTGTAGGGAGTTGAGCAGGGTTGCCTGCTATTTCAGCTGCACACCGGCACAAGTTGTAGACCCAGCTTGAACAAGGGTGCACGTACAGCACTGCCTTATGACAAAGTGAAGTAGAAAAACGTGCCTGAAATTAACAAACTGGGTTATTTAATTTATTTAGATCAACAAATATTTTTTGGCTTTCAAAAAAAAAAAAAGATTATCAAAAAGAAGTCAAAGTAAATGTGGGGCAATATTTATTTTAATTAGAACATCATCAGCGATTCAAGTCAAATACATATTTCATGTAAATACAACTTGGCTTGTTTTTCAGTGAAAAAAACTATTGAAACAATTCTGATTTTTAAATGCTGTTTTTAGCAATTATAGATATTTTACTATTGGGAATTTGTAGACTAAGGAGCACATAGACACTGGTATTAACAATATAGGAAGGAGGATAATATGAGACAAAAGATTTATTTATTTTTTTTAAATAATTTTGCTAATGAAAAAATTCTGAATAAGTTTAATATCTAATAAGTGGTTACTGTACTGTTTACTATGTTGATATTTTTTACTTTATTCAAAGCTGTCTTTAATCATTATTAAGGACACTGACTTTGGAAAGCCAGGCTGTGAAATATGACTGAACTCCATCATTGGAATATACTGACCCCAGTATGTTCTCACTGTGTCGTTTCTATGTGAACATTAGGGGCTTCTCTGGGCACTCAAAGTTATGCAAAGTCATGTTATTTCATTTATGTGTTATACGCTACTGAGTATAACTAATTCTAATGATCTCAGATTATTTTCTTCAGCATGCAGGCTAAACAGCTCCAAATACAAAATGTACAGTACCAGCACTTACCACACAATCCAGGTGACCGGGCCTCAGAACAAATGAACCTCATCTTAACCCTTTCGGACCTCAAGGTCTCTTAGCACTGTATGTTAACATAGGCTGTCAGAAATCACATTGGAACCCCCCTGGTCCCAGTCTGAGGTAGTGTAGAAACAGTGTTTCATTGTACAGTCAATAAAGGAGTTCCTTTTTAAAGAATATAACTTAATTTCGACAAAAGATAATTCAGGACTGAAAGGGTTAATGCCTGTTTTCTGTAATAACATTTGCTCTATAAAACCAAAAAATGTAGCATCTAAGAAACTTACCATTTTTGTGGTAACGAACAATTTAGCTTGTTGTCTGATTTGCTGTGCATAGTTTTTTTTTTTTTAATTTAATTAGAACAATTGCCGACAAGTGGAGATCTAAAATGTCAGGTTTGATGGGAGTAGCTTCTCTCAGTCCACTGTACAGCTTTACAGACATGCATCTCGTTTCAAGTGGGGTCCACCTGTTCCTTCTAGGTGGATCCGAGACTCGTGGGGTCCAGAGACTCACCCCAAGGTCACATTGTAACCAAGTGGCTAACACAGGTGATTTGAATCCAGGTTCCCCTATACCTGGCTCCCAGTCCACACACCATACCAGTTGGTTACATTTTATCTCTTGACATTTCTGCCACTTGTCTTTATTTCAGAAATTATTGCTATGTCCAGAATTATGAAAGCAGTTCATTTTTTGGTTTTCTTGTACAATAAATGACTGAAGAATTCAAGTTGTCCCAGATTTTCACTTCCACAAAACTAAGGATGATAAAAATAATTACTTTCTTAACATTATTTAGTTATGCCAGTTGCCCGATATTAAGACAATAAAAAAGGCTTAGAGACCAGAGTAATATTTCTTGAGAACAGGCATCCTGATTCGTCAGCTTTTTAAAACATGTATAAATTTGGAATAAATGATTACTACAGCAACATAGACTTTTATTGTATCTGACAGATTCTTAAACTGGAATTAAAGCATGGAACCAGAAATCCAGGATAGAGGTGCTCAGTGAACGTGGATTCAAACCTGTGCAGGAGGGTCATTGCGTCAGTGTCAGAAACCCTATAAAAGGACACACTGCCAGCAGGACAGTCCAGGTACACTCCAATCTTATTGGAACTAGAGGCAGTGAATGCAGTTTTTTTGTTATTGTGCAAGGCTGAGTAACTGGAACCGAAG
Source organism: Polyodon spathula (assembly GCF_017654505.1). Classification (NCBI taxonomy): domain Eukaryota; kingdom Metazoa; phylum Chordata; class Actinopteri; order Acipenseriformes; family Polyodontidae; genus Polyodon; species Polyodon spathula. The sequence goes on from NC_054591.1 coordinate 784,698, forward strand.
CACAGCAAACTCCAGGACTTGTCATTTCTCCCAAGGGAACAGGAATCCGCACCTCCCTTCCTGTCGATTCCTTTATAAGCGACTCCAATTCCAATACTGTTCCCGCTCCATTCGATCTCCCAGTAAAAGCAAGTCCCGAACAGACCCTCAGTGCACAGTGCTTGGGCAAACCCGTCAAATCTCTCTGGGCAATCCGGATATCCCCGAGTTTTTTTCTCCCTCCACGTAACCTTTCTGTTCCCTTCAGACAACCAGAGCTCTCTATGCACAGTTTTGGGGTCCAGTGTGAACGGGCAGGAATCGGATGTAAAGAAAAGGGAAGGTTAGCGCTCCAAGCTGAAGATACACCTCAAGGATACCTGCAGCTTTTACATATTGCTATGTTAATTTGAAAAGAAATGAGTCTAGTAGCTTGATATACATAATTAAATATGCTTATTGAGGGCAGCCGCAAAGAAATCCTATTTAGAATGCTTCCAAAAACCTTGACAAAACTCTTTCAATAAAATTAGAAAGAACAGCCTTACGTTTTAAAAACTCCCATCTGTTTCTAGGT